>NC_068428.1:35796960-36081960 GCF_023373465.1 Oncorhynchus keta
AATGTAAATGGTTTGTATTAGACCAACTACAACCTGGCTGGTTTGTATTAGACCAACTACAACCTGGCTGGTTTGTATTAGACCAACTACAACCTGGCTGGTTTGTATTAGACCAACTACAACCTGGCTGGTTTGTATTAGACCAACTACAACCTGGCTGGTTTGTATTAGACCAACTACAACCTGGCTGGTTTGTATTAGACCAACTACAACCTGGCTGGTTTGTACTAGACTAGACCAACTACAACCTGGCTGGTTTGTACTAGACTAGACCAACTACAACCTGGCTGGTTTGTATTAGACTAGACCAACTACAACCTGGCTGGTTTCTATTAGACTAGACCAACTACAACCTGGCTGGTTTGTATTAGACCAACTACAACCTGGCTGGTTTGTACTAGACTAGACCGACTATAACCTGGCTGGTTTGTATTAGACCAACTACAACCTGACTGGTTTGTACTGGCTGACTAGACCAACTACAACCTGGCTGGTTTGTTTAGGTTTGTATTTAGACCAACTACAACCTGGCTGGTTTTGTATTAGACTAGACCAACTACAACCTGGCTGGTTTGTATTAGACTAGACCAACTACAACCTGGCTGGTTTGTACTAGACTAGACCAACTACAACCTGGCTGGTTTGTACCAACTAGACTAGACCAACTACAACCTGGCTGGTTTGTACTAGACTAGACCAACTACAACCTGGCTGGTTTGTACTAGACTAGGCTGGTTTGTATTAGACCAACTACAACCTGGCTGGTTTGTACTAGACTAGACCAACTACAACCTGGCTGGTTTGTACTAGACTAGACCGACTATAACCTGGCTGGTTTGTACTAGACTAGACCAACTACAACCTGACTGGTTTGTACTAGACTAGACCAACTACAACCTGGCTGGTTTGTATTGGTTTGTATTAGACCAACTACAACCTGGCTGGTTTGTACTAGACTAGACCAACTACAACCTGGCTGGTTTGTACTTAGACCAACTACAACCTGGCTGGTTTGTATTAGACTAGACCAACTACAACCTGGCTGGTTTGTTTTAGACCAACTACAACCTGGCTGGTTTGTACTAGACTAGACCGACTATAACCTGGCTGGTTTGTATTAGACTAGACCAACTACAACCTGACAGGTTTGTACTAGACTAGACCAACTACAACCTGGCTGGTGTGTATTAGACTGAAAGCCACGGCTCCAATAAGCCACGCAGCCAATCTGATAGACAGGCACCTCTACAATATATTATCAAAAAGGCTCAACATTGAATACCTCCCATCACAAAAATATTCCTTTTCAAACCTTTACACAAGGGTTCCTCGAATTAACAGAGGGGTTCCTCAAAAACCTATTCAACTGGAAAGGTTCTGTAATATTCTTCCAGGCACAAAGTGTCATTTAAATAGCAAGAATATTCTGCCATTTTTATGCATTCATTTATAGAGGGTGTGCATAATTGTGGGAAACAATATTGCCTATTGTAATTCTGAGCAAAACACTATTCTAGATGCATTACACAAATTCCATCTAGGCCTAAAGACATTGGCATCACAGTGAATGAAGTTTCCTTTTCACCCACAATACAGAATTTATATGAAGTCGTAGTACAAACCCACCCTCTTATACTCCCATATACAGGCATGCAAGTAGGCCAAATCTTTAGTTAATTAAATCCCTCTAATATACCTTCACAAGGGGAAACGCAACACCTGGCATGAGTGGCTCATTCTCGAGCTCCTGTTGATTCATGTAGGCCATATACTTCTCGACTCCCTCTTCCTCATAGATCTTCCGTTCCTCATCCATGTTGAAAAGTGTTCGAGAGGAGACGGCGATTGTCACGGCATTCTGGGGTTTGGGCTATTTGGAAAACAAGATTATAAAGCAAAAGTTTTTGTCAAATAAATTAGCAATATTGTATACGTGAAGATAGTGATTTTATAGGCAAAAGGCAAACAGATGGTAAAAATGTATCACTTACGGATCTAGGTTTCTTTGTTTTTAAACTGTCAGAACAGGCTGATGCTGCCCAGTCCTTTTCCTCTCCAGCGTTAGTGGCTGCTGGATCGGTAGGTTTGATTTCACTCATATTTGGCCTGGGATGGAAAAGTTCTAGGTCTGGTAGTTCCATAACTCTGATTCCAAATGTAGATGACAGGCAAGTTTATGTCAATGTTTGAATGGGCGAGTCTATGGCAACGGAAACGGTGCTGCATTATTCTATTGTATAGTGCGGGTGTAATTAGATAACTAGATCCAGGGGAATACGACGATACGAGCGCCGACGCCCTGATCACACCAATAGTGTTTGAGCTAGTATATAGCATCATCTGGACATGTTTGCAACAAAAACTCAAAATTCACCTGATGCTACCATTTCTGTCAAGCCGTCAACACATACAATTTGACGTATATGTTTAATAAATCCAAAGTATGCACCACACAGAACGCACTGCAACTGCCTCTGCGAGGCATCAGCAGTCTTCCATTCAATGAATGTACCTCTCTACCAAAACACTCTCGGTGTGATCGAGGCGTTATTTCAGAGAGCGCTCCGTAAATCGTCTTGATTTGAATGCTTGTTATGGGCATTTTTACACACGTGCATTACACCTGTTCGGTGTGCATTTACAGGTGATTATAAAGTACCCGTTACTACACAGGCGTTCAGAACGTGTGCAGTGGCACAATTTCATGTGTCTGAAAGTACAATATTCAAACGTTATAATCACCTGTAAACACCTGTAAACTGAACAGGTGTAATGAATGTGTGTGAAAATGCCATAACAAGCGTTCAAATCAAGACGATTTGAAACTCTTGGCCATAGTGGGCAGAGCTACTAGGCATGTTGGACTGGGACACGTTTTAATATGGTAAAACGCTCTCATTTTACAGTGGGTTCGCAACAGTTCTGTGTAGCCTAGTTATGCTAATATATTTCAGACCAGTGTACTGCAGTTAATTTTATCTTTTGACTTAATGAGTAAAACATCATTGAGTAGTAAACAGAGAAACAACAACGAGCCCCAGACTGTTCGCAATAGAACATACCAGAGTGGGCGTCGTTTACTAGGCGACCTACAGTGCATTCGGAATGTATTCAGGCCCTTTGCAGAGAGGATCTGCAAAGAATGGGAGAAACTCCCCAAATACAGTTGTGCCAAGCTTGTAGTGTCATACCCAAGAAGACTCAAGGCTGTAATCGCTGCCAAAGGTTCTCAACAAAGTACTGATTAAACTGTCTAGAAACGGGGTTCCGCTAGCGCACAGCCAATGAAATCCACCCGCTAACAGCCAATGAAATTGCAGGGCGCCAAATTCAATCAACAGAAATCTCATAATTCAAATTTCTCAACCATACAAGTATTAGACAACATTTTAAAGATAAAATCCTCATTAATTCAACCACAGTGTCCGATTTCAAAAAGGCTTTTCGGTGAAAGCAGAACATGTCATTATGTTAGGTCAGAAACTAGTCACAGAAAGCATTTTCCAACCAAAGAGAGGAGTCACAAAAATCAGAAATAGACATAAAATGAATCACTAACCTTTGATATTCTTCATCAGATGACACTCCCGGGACAACTATTACACAATACATGTATGTTTTGTTCGATCAAGTTCATATTTATATCCAAAAACCTCAGTTTACATTTGGCTTTGCCTCCAAAACATCCCGTGAATTTGCAGAGAGCCACATCAATTTACAGAAATACTCACAATAAACATTGATAAAAGATACAAATGTTATTCACAGAATTAAAGATATACTTCTCCTTAATGCAACCGCTGTGTCAGATTTTTTTTAAACTTTACGGAAAAAGCAAACCAAGCAATAATCTGAGTACGGCGCTCAGAGACCAACACAACCCAAAAAGATATCCGCCATGTTGGAGTCAACAGAAGTCAGAAATAACATTATAAATATTCCCTTACCTTTGATGATCTTCATCAGAATGCACTCCCATGAATCCCAGTTCCACAATAAATGTTTGATTTGTTCGATAAAGTTCATAATTTAAGTGCAAATATCTCCTTTGTGTTAGCGCGTTTAGCCCAGTATTCCAAATTACATTTACATTACATTTAAGTCATTTAGCAGACGCTCTTATCCAGAGCGACTTACAAATTGGTGCATTCACCTTATGACATCCAGTGGAACAGCCACTTTACAATAGTGCATCTAAATCTTTTACTTTATCCTATCCTAGGTATTCCTTAAAGAGGTGGGGTTTCAGGTGTCTCCGGAAGGTGGTGATTGACTCCGCTGTCCTGGCGTCGTGAGGGAGTTTGTTCCACCATTGGGGGGCCAGAGCAGCGAACAGTTTTGACTGGGCTGAGCGGGAACTGTACTTCCTCAGTGGTAGGGAGGCGAGCAGGCCAGAGGTGGATGAACGCAGTGCCCTTGTTTGGGTGTAGGGCCTGATCAGAGCCTGGAGGTACTGAGGTGCCGTTCCCCCCACAGCTCCGTAGGCAAGCACCATGGTCTTGTAGCGGATGCGAGCTTCAACTGGAAGCCAGTGGAGAGAGCGGAGGAGCGGGGTGACGTGAGAGAACTTGGGAAGGTTGAACACCAGACGGGCTGCGGCGTTCTGGATGAGTTGTTTTAATGGCACAGGCAGGGAACCCAGCCAACAGCGAGTTGCAGTAATCCAGACGGGAGATGACAAGTGCCTGGATTAGGACCTGCGCCGCTTCCTGTGTGAGGCAGGGTCGTACTCTGCGGATGTTGTAGAGCATGAACCTACAGGAACGGGCCACCGCCTTGATGTTAGTTGAGAACGACAGGGTGTTGTCCAGGATCACGCCAAGGTTCTTAGGTTCTTATTCATGCCGCGCGATCACCAAGGGCAGACAAAAAGTCCAAAAGTTCCATTACAGTCCGTAGAAACATGTCAAACGAAGTATAGAATCAATCTTTAGGATGTTCTTCACATAAATCTTCAATAACGTTCCAACCGGAGAATTCCTTTGTCTTCAGAAATGCAATGGACCAGAGCTCGCTGTTGGTCAGCTGATGGCTCTCTGGGAAGACCTATACTCAATAAATCTCATTGGCCCCCACTTCACAGTAGAGGCATCAAACAAGGATCTAAAGACTGTTGACATCTAGTGGAAGCCTTAGGAAGTGCAATATGACCCCATAGACACTGTGTATGCGATAGGCCAAGAGTTGAAAAACCACAAACCTCAGATTTACCACTTCCTGGTTGGATTTTTCTCAGGTTTTTGCCTGACATATGAATTCTGTTATACTCACAGACATCATTCAAACAGATGTAGAAACTTCAGAGTGTTCTCTATCCAAATCAACTAATAATATGCATATATTCACAACTGGGACTGAGTAGCAGGCAGTTTACTCTGGGCATGATTTCATCCAATGTAATGACTAATGTCTGAAGACTACTACTACAAGACTAATACTACCTGAGATACTACCTTCTGTAGCTCAGTTGGGACTGGCGCTTGTAGCCAGGGTAGTTTATTCTGGACCACCCATTTCATGCACAATGACTGTAAGACTTTGGATAAAAGCCTGAGAAATGACATATTATTACCTTATTATTTACTACTACTACCTGAGAGACTACTACTATCTGAGAGACTACTACTACCTGAGAGACTACTTACCTGAGAGACTACTACTACCTGAGAGACTACTACTACCTGAGAGACCAAGCGGACAGACCAAGCGATGACACCTTTATGGAAATGTTTGGATGGGCGTGTCTAACTCTGTTGTTCATCATTCTCTTACAACAGATCTGATATGTCATATAACTCGCAAACACTCATGGGATAGGCTAAAGGTTGCTTTGACTATCACTGCTCAAAAATGCAACTCCTTTGCCAGTTGACTTCACCTATATTGTGGTCTGTCTAACACATTCTGACAGAGCTCAGAATGTGTTATCGGACAGCTATATATACAAGCATTTCGCTACACTTGCATTAACATCTGCTAACCATGTGTATGTGACAAATACATTTTGATTTGACCTGCTTACATATTGGAAGCAAAATATGTTTATTTAGTTAAAAGATGAGAAATAATAATTGTAATCAGAATAAACAATTAACATTTAAATATGATTAGTAACAGAATAAATAGCAGAAGAATTACTGCATATTAAATAATGCTGTAATTTAAATCTGTATACCCCATGTAGGCTACTGCCCCTTTAAGAGCTAGAAATAAAATTATACCCTATTTTGTGATTCTCACTAAATATATTGTTGTTTTCTCACACTATTCAAACCCAAAAAGTGAATATCTCGATTATAAAGCTCTCTTTATAGATCACATATTTCAAACAAATAATCTGAACTAAAAACTCCACACATATTTTGGAATTTATTTGCATCCTTGAAAATCGCTAATCAATATCCAAAAACAGTACACAATTTTCTCTGCGAACCTAAACATCGTCATCTTCTCTTTTTTTGTGGCACCAATGTGAGGGTTTATGGCAGGGGAAACGGTGCTGCAGTATTCTAGTGTGTGGTGCGGGTGTGATGAGAGATCCGGTGGAATACGACGATACGAGCGCTGATGCCTTGATCCACAGGCGAAATCCCAGGTGGGACGGGGGTTTCCCATCCTGGGAAAAATATGATTTGTAATCCCCAATATATCACTGGAAACATAACTATGTAATTTCAATAATATTCATAATACGCAATGAAAGCACTTGCGCTGATTGTAGACACTTATTAGCTCGTTTATACGTTTCAAAAGATTGCGACCCCCACCCTTTGCCTCACAATGGTTTGATCCACTGCCCCCCCCCAACCCTCAGCAGTGGCACAAGATGCAGGTTCTGTGCATGTGTGGGAATCTGACGGAATCTACCACTCAATACAAGAAAACACATTTAATAACCGTCACCAGTCTTCATTTTCGCTGCATTCTATTACAGGTCACACACACTATGTTAGCTGATGTTTGCTATTTAGCTACAGTAACATCAACCAGTGTGTGCAGCTCTTTGAATTTGAGTCAATGAGAGAAACTAGCAACGCAATGTTGTGTGTTCCTTAACTGGCAAGGTAACAGAGGGTTCGTGTCTACCGTCTGAAAGTCACTTAATACACGTAACTAACGTGATGTTAAACCAGTCAATCGCACCATAATGATGTTTTATGTTGTCAGGGTTCACACACAATAGCTGAATTTGCACAGCCAGCGAGCAAACATTAGCTAGCAAGCTAGCTAGTACCTATTCAATATACGTGGAGTCGTCAAATATTCCATCTTTGACATCGTCTGTTTATTCCAAGATCAGCATGTAGCTGTAGTGCTTCGACGTCCCTGTGATAAGGTTAGCGATACACTGAACTCCAAACTGACATTACTCTTCTGCCATTGTCTTAAATATATTTAATGGTCTCGTTGCAAAAGCTAAATTGTCGCTTGGGGAATTTGAAGCACCTGTGTGCCGATCTTGAGTAAACTGACGATAGCAAAGATTATAGCAAACGCCACCGAAACGGAATTGGTGCTCGCTAGCTCTGCAAATTCAGCTATTGTTGGAAGCCAGCCACTAAAAAACAAACTATATTACAATTCCAAAAGGTTGCAGCATACGTTGTGTAAATGGTGACCTCATACAGCTGTCAACCCTTATCACTGCAATCCGTTTGATATTTGCTAGCTGACCAGCTAGCTACCTTTTAGATTGAAGCCCATCTAGAATGATAGAAGATGATAGAAGCCCATCTCCTACTGGTAATAACCTGAACACTGTGTGTGTGTAGCCAGCCAGGTAGAAAAATGGCAGAAAAAGGACAGAGTACTTTTCAGTACACTAAAACGCAAAGTAAGAACCCTAGTAGCCTAATATCTCAAAAACTAGTTAATAAAATGCTAATAAGAAAGTGAAATGCTAATAGAAATGTTTCACAATGATGTCATTAGGCATATCAGGCAACATATGGCACACAGACAGCAGAGCTGGGGACAGATGGCACACAGACAGCAGAGCTGGGGACAGATGGGCAGAGGGACAGACTAGCAGAGACAGGGAGTCTCAGGTAAGTTTGTTGAGTCTTTGTTTGGCAACATTTACATTTACATTACATTTAAGTCATTTAGCAGACGCTCTTATCCAGAGCGACTTACAAATTGGTGCATACACCTTATGACATCCAGTGTATGTATGTATGTATGTATGTGCCATTTAGCAGACGCTTTTATCCAAAGCGACTTACAGTCATGTGTGCATACATTCTACGTATGGGTGGTCCCGGGAATCGAACCCACTACCCTGGCGTTACAAGCGCCATGCTCTACCAACTGAGCTACAGAAGGACCACCACCATTATCTACTCATAAAAGGTTGTTTTTCCTTAATAATTATTATTGCTGTGGAACAGCCACTTTACAATAGTGCATCTAAATCTTTTATGAAAGGTTTTTTAGACTTGTAAAATAGGACATAATTGGAAAATGCCATGGAAATTCAATACGGAGACCAACTTTGTGATGGTTCTCAATGGAGATTATTTTAGATGACATCACACGATATTCATTGTATTTATGAAAACTGCACCCATACACAGTGTACAGTACCATTGCCACCTACTGCCCTTTCTTGGTATTACTGGTTGTAAGTACAAATACCTGCATACATACTGTACTGATAAGGAACACTGCTGTAACTATTATTAGTAGTAGTATTATAATGATTTAAAAATTTGAACAAGTTGGGACAACCCTTCAGTTAACTACTGTACCTATCAATTATCCAGTTGTAGTAAATATGGTTCCTCAATATACATTTAACATATTACAACGTAGGCTGTGTTACAGCACTACTTTTGGTGTCCCCCTCAGGAATTGCTCTTGAGAAAATGTAATGTAATTGTCCCCTCCAAAGTTGAAATCAGATTTTTGCCCCTGCACAAATGGTCCTTTTGTTCGATAAATTCCGTCGTTATATCCCCAAAATGTCCATTTATTTGGTGCGTTTGATTCAGAAAATACACCTGTTCCAACTTGCGCAACATGACTACAAAGTATCTAAGAAGTTACCTGTACTTGATCCAAACATTTCAAACAACTTTCCTAATCCAACTTTAGGTATTTTTAAACGCAAATAATCGATAACATTTAAGACGGAATAAACTGTGTTCAATATCGGACGAAAACAAAGTGGAGCGAGCTTTCAGGTCGTGCGCCCCAACCACAACAGTACACTTGGCTATCCACCCAGAAAGGAAATGGCTACTTCTTCATTTCTCAAAGGAAAAATATCAACCAATTTCTAGACTGTTGACATCTAATGGAAGCGATAGGAACTGCAAGCAAGTGCCTTAGAAATCTAGATCCACATAGAAAACACATCGAAAAGAGAGCAACCTCAATAAAAAAAATCCTGGATGGTTTGTCCTCTGGGTTTCGTCTGCCAAATAAGTTCTGTTATACTGACAGACAATTTTAACAGTTTTAGAAACTGTAGAGTGTATTCTATCCAAATCGACCAATTATATGCATATCCTAGCTTCTGGGCCTGAGTAGCAGGCAGTTTACTTTAGGCACACTTTTCATCCGGATGTGAAAATAGTGCCCCCTGGCCTTAAGAAGTGTTAAGACACGAGGTTCATGAAATCAATGTTACTAGTAACAGATGACATTCATATTCTGACAATCTGAAACTCACTTAGATAATACATTTGATGATTCAGTAGTAGCAATACATGGTTATAGCATCCACAGAAAATACAGAAATGCCAAAGGTGGAGGTGTTGCCAATTAGAACCACATTTCTGGAAAGCTTAGAGAGGATCTCGTGTTGAATACTGCTGAAGAAATATGGCTACAGGTTCATCTGCCTCACCTATAGCCCATTCTTGTGGGAAGTTGCCATAGACCACCAAGTGCTAAAAGTCAGTATCTGGATAACATCTGTGAAATGCTTGATAATGTATGTGAAATCAACAGAGAGGTATATTTTCTGGGTGATTTAAATATTGACTGGCTTTCATCAAGCTGCTCACTCAAGAAAAAACTTCAAACTGTAACCAGTGCCTGCAACCTGATTCAGGTTATCAGTCAACCTACCAGGGTAGTTAAAAGTAGCACAGGAATTAAATCATCAACATGTATTTATCACATCTTTAATGATGCTGCAGATATATATATATATATATATATATTTTTTATTTTATTTTTTATTTTTTATTTTTTATTTAACTCAGCAAGTCAGTAAAGAACACATTCTTATTTTCAATGACAGCATAGGAACAGTGGGTTAACTGCCTAGCTCAAGAGCAGAACGGCAGACATTTGACCTTGTCAGCTCGGGGATTTGATCTACCAACCTTTCGTTTACGATTCCAACGCTCTAACCACAAGGCTACCTGCTGCTTTAAAGCAGTATCCAAATCCATCAGATTTAGTGATCTCAATGTAGTAGCCATATCTAGGAAAACCAAAGTTCCAAAGGCTGAGCCTAATATAGTGTATAAGAGGTCATACAATAGGTTTTGTAGTGAATCCTACTGTATGTTGTTGATGTAAATAATATTTTTGGGTCTGTGGTGTGTAATGAGGAGCAAACAGATGCTGCTCTTGACACATATGAAATTCCTTATTCCAGTTACTAATAAGCGTGCACCCATTAAAAAAATGACTGTAAAAACTGTTAAATCCCAGTGGATTGATGAGAAATGTAAAAATGTCTTCAAAAATGTCTTCATATCTTCAATTTAAGCCTATGAGAAAGTGGGCGCTCGGGTCTGGAGGGAAGCAAAACTCATTCCGCTACCGAAGAATAGTAAAGCCTCCTTCACTGGCTCAAATAGCCGACCAATCAGCCTGTCACCAACCCTTAGTCAACTTTTGGAAAAAATAGTTTTACCTATTGTATGACCTCTTATACACTATATTAGGCTCAGCCTTTGGAACTTTGGTAGATACAATGCTATTTTACAATGAAAAAATTGACAAGACTTTCAGCACATTTATAGGGAAGGACATTCAACAAACACAGCAGATACACAAATGATTACACAGCAGATACACAAATGATTGATGATTGGCTGAGAGAAATTGACTATAAAAAGATTGGGGGGGCTGTCTTGTTACACAGTGCGTCTTTTGACATTTTCGATCATAGTCTGCTGCTGGAAAAAGGTATGCGTTATGGCTTTCACCCCCTGCTATATTGTGGATAAAGATTTACCTGTCTAACAGAACACAGAGGGGGTTCTTTAATGGAAGCCTCTCCAACCTAATCCAGGTAGAGTTCCCCAGGGCAGCTGTCTAGTCCCCTTACTTTTTCCATCTTTACTAACAACATGCCACTGGCCTTGAGTAAAGCCAGAGTGTCTACAGTGCCTTGCGAAAGTATTCGGCCCCCTTGAACTTTGCGACCTTTTGCCACATTTCAGGCTTCAAACATAAAGATATAAAACTGTATTTTTTTGTGAAGAATCAACAACAAGTGGGACACAATCATGAAGTGGAACGACATTTATTGGATATCTCAAACTTTTTTAACAAATCAAAAACTGAAAAATTGGGCGTGCAAAATTATTCAGCCCCCTTAAGTTAATACTTTGTAGATCCACCTTTTGCTGTGATTACAGCTGTAAGTCGCTTGGGGTATGTCTCTATCAGTTTTGCATATCGAGAGACTGAAATATTTTCCCATTCCTCCTTGCAAAACAGCTCGAGCTCAGTGAGGTTGGATGGAGAGCATTTGTGAACAGCAGTTTTCAGTTCTTTCAACAGATTCTCGATTGGATTCAGGTCTGGACTTTGACTTGGCCATTCTAACACCTGGATATGTTTATTTTTGAACCATTCCATTGTAGATTTTGCTTTATATTTTGGATCATTGTCTTGTTGGAAGACAAATCTCCATCCCAGTCTCAGGTCTTTTGCAGACTCCATCAGGTTTTCTTCCAGAATGGTCCTGTATTTGGCTCCATCCATCTTCCCATCAATTTTAACCATCTTCCCTGTCCCTGCTGAAGAAAAGCAGGCCCAAACCATGATGCTGCCACCACCATGTTTGACAGGGGGGATGGTGTGTTCAGGGTGATTAGCTGTGTTGCTTTTACGCCAAACATAACGTTTTGCATTGTTGCCAAAAAGTTCAATTTTGGTTTCATCTGACCAGAGCACCTTCTTCCACATGTTTGGTGTGTCTTCCAGGTGGCTTGTGGCAAACTTTAAACAACACTTTTTATGGATATCTTTAAGAAATGGCTTTCTTCTTGCCACTCTTCCATAAAGGCCAGATTTGTACAATATACAACTGATTGTTGTCTTATGGACAGAGTCTCCCACCTCAGCTGTAGATCTCTGCAGTTCATCCAGAGTGATCATGGGCCTCTTGGCTGCATCTCTGATCAGTCTTCTCCTTGTATGAGCTGAAAGTTTAGAGGGACGGCCAGGTCTTGGTAGATTTTCAGTGGTCTGATACTCCTTCCATTTCAATATTATCGCTTACACAGTGCTCCTTGGGATGTTTAAAGCTTGGGAAATCTTTTTGTTTAAACTTCCAAACAGTATCTCCCTGCCTGGTGTGTTCCTTGTTCTTCAAATTTACATTTAAGTCATTTAGCAGACGCTCTTATCAGTATTCTTATGACATCCAGTGGAACAGCCACTTTACAATAGTGCATCTAAATATTTTAAGGTGAGAAGGATTACTTTATCTATCCTAGGTATTCCTTAAAGAGGTGGGGTTTCAGGTGTCTCTGGAAGGTGGTGATTGACTCCGCTCCATTGGGGAGCCAGAGCAGCGAACAGTTTTGACTGGGCTGAGCGGGAACTGTACTTCCTCAGTGGTAGGGAAGCGAGCAGGCCAGAGGTGGATGAACGCAGTGCCCTTGTTTGGGTGTAGGGCCTGATCAGAGCCTGGAAGGTGCCGTTCCCCTCACAGCTCCGTATGGTCTTGTAGCGGATGCGAGCTTCAACTGGAAGCCAGTGGAGAGAGCGGAGGAGCGGGGTGACGTGAGAGAACTTGGGAAGGTTGAACACCAGACGGGCTGCGGCATTCTGGATGAGTTGCACAGGCAGGGAGCCCAGCCAACAGCGGTGCAGTAATCCAGACGGGAGATGACAAGTGCCTGGATTTTCCTGTGTGAGGCAGGGTCGTACTCTGCGGATGTTGTAGAGCATGAACCTTTGATGTTGTAGGGTGTTGTCAGGATCACGCCAAGGTTCTTAGCGCTCTGGGAGGAGGACACAATGGAGTTGTCAACCGTGATGGCGAGATCATGGAACGGGCAGTCCTTCCCCGGGAGGAAGAGCAGCTCCGTCTTGCCTTCAGCTTGAGGTGGTGATCCGTCATCCACACTGATATGTCTGCCAGACATGCAGAGATGCGATTCCCACCTGGTCATCAGAAGGGGAAATTCATGATGCTCTCTGCGCTTTTAACGGACCTCTGAGACTATCACAGTGCAGGTGCATTTATACGGAGACTTGATTACACACAGGTGGATTGTATTTATCATCATTAGTCATTTAGGTCAACATTGGATCATTCAGAGATCCTCACTGAACTTCTGGAGAGAGTTTGCTGCACTGAAAGTAAAGGGACTGAATAATTTTGCACGGCCAATTTTTCAGTTTTTGATTTGTTAAAAAAGTTTGAAATATCCAATAAATGTCGTTCCACTTCATGATTGTGTCCCACTTGTTGTTGATTCCTCACAAAAAAATACAGTTTTATATCTTTATGTTTGAAGCCTGAAATGTGGCAAAAGGTCGCAAAGTTCAAGGGGGGCGAATACTTTCGCAAGGCACTGTATGTATGCAGATGACTCAACACTATACACGTCAGCTACTACAGCGACTGAAATTACAGCAACACTTAACAAAGAGCTGCAGTTAGTTTCAGAATGGGTAGCAAGGAATAAGTTAAGTCATAAATATTTTTTTTCAAAACTAACGTCTTTTATTTAGGTCAAATCATTTTCTAAACCCTAAACCTCAACTAAATATTGTAGTGAATAATGTGTAAATTGAGCAGGTTGAGGTGACTAAACTGCTTGGAGTAACCCTGGATTGTAAACTGTCATGGTCAAAACATATTGATACAACAGCATCTAAGATGGGGAGAAGTCTGTCCATAATAAAGCACTGCTCTGCCCCCCTTAACAGCACTATCAAAAAGGCAGGTCCTACAGGCCCTAGTTTTGTTGCACATGGACTACGGTTCAGTCGTGTGGACTACAGTTGACATGTTGACTGCACCGAGCTGTCTGTTTGAACTACTTGCACACAGCTCGGACACCCATGCATACCCCACACGACATGCCACCAGAGGTGTCTTCACAGTCCCCAGGTCCAGAACAGACAGTACTACAGAGAGCCATGAGTTCATGGAACTCTACTCCACATCAGGTAACAGCAGTAGAATTAGATTTTAAAAAACAGATACAAATACACCTTATGGAACAGCGGGGACTGTGAAGAGATACACACACAGGTACAGACATGCATACACACACACACGATAACAAATGCTCTATACACGCGTACAAATGGATTTTGTGTTGTAGATATGTGGTAGTAGAGGCCTGAGGGCACAGACTTAACATGTTGTGAAATATGTTGTGAATGTATTGTATTGTTTTTAAAAATGGTGTAACTGCCTTAATTTTGCTGGACCCCAGGAAGAATAGATGCTGCCTTTGTAGGATCTAATGGGGATCCATAATAAATACAAATACAAAGATATTTACCTTGTTGTCACAGGCAAAATTAAAATATTTGAGCATTTTTGCTCAATTGTGAATTGAGTTTGAAAAACAATAGTGTGTGAACGTAAATATTGAAGTTTGCCTTTGCAACAGAAATAGCGGTGTTGATCAAACAAGAGAGTTTAGTTTGCTGAGACCCACAATTTAGAATACTGTGTTGGTTTAAAATAAATCTGGCTTTCGGCATGTATTTTACTTTATTTGAGTTAATTTACTTCTCAGGGACCAGTTTACAATTAAAACATATACTGGTTTTCACAGGCTGAAATATGATGCATTAAACCAGATATAGCAACAAAAAAGTGAATGGATTTGTTTTGTTGTCTGTGGTTACTCAGGACAGATTTGAGAACCCACTGTCTGGTCTAGCCTGGACAAATCAAGTTTGTACTGTATGTGCTAACGTTCCAATCCTTGCCCCTTTTTGTCATAACAATCATGTTGCTCCATTGTTTGGCAATGACACATGAGTACATGGAGTGGAATTTGGCCTTAAAACAGATTCTGGATGTCTGGTCCATTGATTGGATTTTGACTGAAACAGGAAAGGAGTCAGAAGGGACTCTAAGTACAACAATTAACAAACCTGTCTCAACCAAAGTAAAAAATATATAGCAGCCATCTGTCAATAATGAAATCATTTCCATAGTTGAGAAAATTATAATAATATTGTAAGGACACAAGGCGAGACCCAGATGCAAACACAGGAGGTAGATAGTTTTTATTTTATTTTACCTTTATTTAACTAGGCAAGTCAGTTAAGAACAAATTCTTATTTTCAATGACTGCCTAGGAACAGTGGGTTACCTGCCTGTTCAGGGGCAGAACAACAGATTTGTACCTTGTCAGCTCGGGGGTTTGAACTTGCAACCTTCCGGTTACTAGTCCAACGCTCTAACCACTAGGCTACCCTGCCATGGTTAGAGTCCAAGATGTTTATTCACAATCCAAAAGAGGTAAGAGAATGGTTGTGGACAGGCAAAAAAAAAAAATGCTAGTTGACTTGAACGTACAAGATGAACTGGCACAGAGAGACAGGAAACACAGGGATAAAATACACCAGGGAAAATAAGCGACACCTGGAGGGGAGGAGACAATCACAAGGACAGGTGAAACAGATCAGGGCGTGACAATTATAGCTCATCCAACTTAAAACGTATACATCTGTAAATTGAGAGGACTTGTTTTAGTTAGCCTATTAAGTTTACTACAACTTGTAAAGTAAGGTATTTCAGTTCTGTCCCATGAAATCTGAATTCCCTTCATCCGTCTCAGTGATATAAGGTTATTATCAGTAAATCAAAAATCAAATCAAATCAAATTGTATTTGTCACATACACATGCTTAGCAGACATTAATGCGAGTGTAGCGAAATGCTTGTGCTTCTAGTTCCGACAATGCAGTAATAACCAACAAGTAATCTAACTAACAATTCCAAAACTACTGTCTTATACACAGTGTAAGGGGATAAAGAATATGTACATAAAGATATATGAATGAGTGATGGTACAGAGCAGCATAGGCAAGATACAGTAGATGGTATCGAGTACAGTATATACATATGAGATGAGTATGTAAACAAAGTGGCATAGTTAAAGTGGCTAGTGATACATGTATTACATAAGGATGCAGTCGATGATATAGAGTACAGTATATACGTATGCATATGAGATGAATAATGTAGGGTAAGTAACATTATATAAGGTAGCATTGTTTAAAGTGGCTAGTGATATATTTACGTCATTTCCCATCAATTCCCATTATTAAAGTGGCTGGAGTTGGGTCAGTGTCAATGACAGTGTGTTGGCAGCAGCCACTCAATGTTAGTGGTGGCTGTTTAACAGTCTGATGGCCTTGAGATAGAAGCTGTTTTTCAGTCTCTTGGTCCCAGCTTTGATGCACCTGTACTGGCCTCGCCTTCTGGATGATAGCGGGGTGAACAGGCAGTGGCTCGGGTGGTTGATGTCCTTGATGATCTTTATGGCCTTCCTGTAACATCGGGTGGTGTAGGTGTCCTGGAGGGCAGGTAGTTTACCCCCGGTGACAAGCAGAGGTTAGACACCATGCTGGCTAAAAGATTAACCAAGATGGCGACGTGCCTGTAACATTGCTATGGAGAAACTGAAGGGAGGGAGGAGAGGCCAGGGGTGTGATGATCAAGCAGGTGATTTAGAACACATAGAATGTGGTTGGAATAAGATAAATATCAGGTTTCAGGTAAGACCAAAGTGCAGACTGTGTTGAAGTAACAATGTTTATTGTAACAACCGGGGCAGGGAAACTACAGGTCAAGGCAGGCAGGGGTCGGTAATCCAGAGTAGAAGCAAAGGTACAGGACGACAGGCAGGCCCAGGTCAGGCAGAAGTCGGTAATCCAGAGTAGTGGGGCCAAGGTACAGGACGACAGGCAGGCCCAGGTCAGGCAGAAGACGGTAATCCAGAGTAGTGGGGCCAAGGTACAGGACGACAGGCAGGCTCAGTCTGGACAGGCAAGGGTCGACACGAGGAGGACGAGAAAACAAGAGAAGCGCTGGTTGACTTGAACAAACAAGACGAACTGGCAACAGGCAGACAGAAAACACAGGTATAAATACACAGGGGATAATGGGGAAGATGGGTGACACCTGGAGGGGGGTGGAGACAAGCACAAGGACAGGTGAAACAGATCAGGGCGTGACAAGAAATGAGGAAAGAGAAGAGAAAATGAAATACGTGATGACATTGTAAGCATTCCAAACTAAAAGGGAGATACAGCAAAGATTATACCCAACCTGATCTGACAAAAAGACATACCAACTGCAATACAATTCTTCGTTTGCTTAACTGAATCAGAAATGTATGTTAGCAGAACATTCCTGTCCAAAAGTAGGGTAAACTAGAAAATCAGCGTACTAAGGACATGTAAAGCCACTGTAAAATCCACTGAACAATATGCACAAGCATGTACAGAGCTATATTTAGTACACTAGTTTGTAAAGAAATAGCATATATGTGTGTATGTTTTATTGTATGTGCTCTGTAGTGAACATAAGGAATAGGTCAATAGAACATATGAACCATTTTACATTACAGTAAAAGGCTACAGTATAGAAAACATAGTAGACACATCCTGATGTACAGTAAAAGGGTACAGTATAGAAAACATAGTTGACACATCCTGATGTACAGTAAAAGGCTACAGTATAGAAAACATAGTTGACACATCCTGATGTACAGTAAAAGGCTACAGTATAGTAGAACATCATGTAGTAAAAGACACATACAGTGTAGAACCTGATGTACAGTAAAAGGCTACAGTAGAAAACATAGTAACACATCCTGATGTACAGTAAAAGGCTACAGTGTAGAAAACATAGTAGACACATCCTGATGTACAGTAAAAGGCTACAGTATAGAAAACATAGTTGAACATCCTGATGTACAGTAAAAGGGTACAGACATAGTTGACATCAGTGATGTACAGTAAAAGGCTACAGTATAGAAAACATAGTTGACACATCCTGATGTACAGTAAAAGGCTACAGTGTAGAAAACATAGTTGAGTGTACAGTAAAACTATAGTTGACACATCCTGATGTACAGTAAAAGGCTACAGTATAGAAAACATAGTTGACACATCCTGATGTACAGTAAAAGGCTACAGTATAGAAAACATAGTTGACACATCCTGATGTACAGTAAAAGGCTACAGTATAGAAAACATAGTTGACACATCCTGATGTACAGTAAAAGGCTACAGTATAGAAAACATAGTAGACACATCCTGATGTACAGTAAAAGGCTACAGTATAGAAAACATAGTTGACACATCCTGATGTACAGTAAAAGGCTACAGTATAGAAAACATAGTTGACACATCCTGATGTACAGTAAAAGGCTACAGTATAGAAAACATAGTTGACACATCCTGATGTACAGTAAAACATAGTTGCTACATCCTGATGTACAGTAAAACATAGTTGACACATCCTGATGTACAGTAAAAGGCTACAGTATAGAAAACAGACACATCCTGATGTTGAAAACATAGTAGACATCCTGATGTACAGTAAAAGGCTACAGTATAGAAAACATAGTTGACACATCCTGATGTACAGTAAAAAACATAGGCTACAGTACAGTAAAAGGCTACAGTATAGAAAACATAAAACATAGTATAGAAAACATAGTAGACACATGTACATAGTTGACACATCCTGATGTACAGTATCCTGATGTACAGTAAAAGAAAACATAGTTGACACATCCTGATGTACTAAAAGGGTACAGTAGAAAACATAGTATCCTGAGTAAAAAAGGCATAGTATAGAAAACATAGTAGACACATCCTGATGTACAGTAAAAGGCTACAGTATAGAAAACATAGTTGACACATCCTGATGTACAGTAAAAGGCTACAGTGTAGAAAACAGACACATCCGGATGTACAGTAAAAGGCTACAGTATAGAAAACATAGATACATCTGATGTACAGTAAAGAGTACATTACAGTATAAACAAGCTCTTATTTTGCTCCAATTGTATTGAATCAAATATTACACTGCTCTGAAAACTCACCATACTATTTCTGAGATATTTTACTTGCTAGAAGCAGAATAGAATATCAAACTAACAAATAATATAATGACACAACAACACACACTTAGGCCAGGATTTAATCTGATTGTAGATTTGGACAATGCGCCATTAGCCGACATATGTCGTGTTTACTGTGAATATGGTCTCCACGAACGTGGGCACATTGCCTTTAAAACCTGCATTGCTGACAAAGCACGATCAAATTGAATTCCGGCCTTACCTTTCTTCTTACCATAAACTGTTCTAATTAAGTTGCCAGCCATTTTTTTAAAACATAAATTTATCCAGGTCACATGTGATATCATTGAAAAGCCTGGAATGTCTCTCAAAGGGAAAACAGGACCTAACACAGTGGCATGTATGTCCTCAGAGATTAAGACCAAAAACAAATGTCTATTAGAGTGGACAAAATGTAATTGCTGGGCCTCAGGAAGCTATAAATAGACATGTCATTATCATATCAGTTTCCTGTTGGCATTATGCAGCCATATCACTGTGTGTGTGTGTGTCACTACTATGTAACACAGTCTAAAGACGTGCCCCCTGGGAGCAGGATACAGTCAAGTGTTGTTGACATTCCCAATGGATCCCCATCCTGACACATACGTATAACCAACAGATACACTATCCATGTGTGATCATCTCCTAACATTCAGACTCTCGGGGGAATCCACACATTATATTCAGTGCCCTGAAAAAGTATTTCCCCCTTTCTGATTTTCTCTATTTTTGCAAATCTTCAACCTAAACCTAAAATTAGATAAAAGAAACAAATAATAAAAATTGTGATACTGATTTCATTTTTTTTTAAATAAACAGTTATACAACACCTAATGTCCCCGTGTGATCAAGTCATTTCCCCCTTACAATCAATAACTGCTTGTGCCACATTTTGCTGCATTGACCACAACCAAACATTTCCTGTAGTTGTTGTTGTCCCACTCTTCCATGCAGAACTGCTTTAACTCAGCGATATTTGTGGGTTTTGGAGGATGAACGTCTCGTTTCAGGTCCTGCCACAACATCTCAATCGGGTTTGTATCAATGTGTGGATAATACATAAAAACATGAATCAACCATTCACATCTATTTTAAACCTTTATTTAACCCTACTGAAATATGCACATGATAAATCTTTATATTAAGTTAAAAGTGAAAAAATACAGACTAGATATTCTTAAAAATAGACATTTGAATAATTCCTAAAATATGTGTAAACACAAAGATGAAAAAATACAAATAGTTAATGTTCAACATACAATGTAGACTGTCCTTATACATACTGTATATTCAACTGTAAACTATTTGTAACAAAATACCCGACATGTAACATTTTACTAGTGGAACAAGTATGTTGAACTAGCTTGCTTGAGATGTTGATATAACCATCATATAGCCTAATTCAGCTTTACTAAGAGCAAGGTGAGGTTTCTTGCATCTAAAAACAAATATTTTTAAATGGAATAAGAAAATGGAATAGACTAGAACAATGCATGGATAGCAAAAATAATTATTGAATATTAAAGTGTTGCTTCTAAAGTTCAGTACATTTCAGACATGTTTTTTAAGTCTTGCGCAAGAGCCAAAATGGGTCCCCGAAAAATATGCACAATTGTGTACTACATCATCCATTTGGTATGATATGTCCTGCAAAACAAATGTTTTTAATTGTTTGCAATTTGAAAATTTTACAAATTCCAATTGGTATAATATGGTATGAGTTTGTAAGTGCTTAAGATCCCGAATGCATCTAAGTGTAAATAATAAATAAATAATGTGTTAATGTCTGTTTTGTATGGTGTGCAGTAAAACCAAAACGCATATTTTTTCCTTTCCTTTTTCCTTCTACCCTGTAAGTGCACTAGAGAGCACATATCTAAAGATATAAAATACACTTTGCTAAATATACTTTCATGTCTAAAATTTGAACACACTGACATATATTTTCAGAAAAAACGACATATTTGACCAAATACTATTAAAGACTACAATGTGATGGTGATGAGGATTGTAGGAAAGTGATCCTTTCTCTCCTTATGACAGAGAACATTCGGTGACATTGGTCCCTGATGTGAGTATTACATCTACAGTAAAACTATGTTTTTGTCTCCTGTTAATACAATATTCTCTGATCAAGATGTTTGTAATAAAGTGTAAAAAAAGAGAAATAATATAAAATCCTGATAAACAATAAAGGTCCTACAGCTGATGACAGGGTTGTGTGCAACTAAGCATTTGCATAACGTATGATATCTCCCCACCACTAGGAGGCTCTTTACTTCTTGTCTTTGACAGGCTGCTCAATAAGTTCCCCCTTGTGATACTTCTGTCCGATCCCATAAGGCACGTGTGCAGCGATGGTCCCCAGCTCCTTGGCTCCCTCGATGTGGAACATCTGGTCGTCAAAGAATATGTGGGGCCGGATCTTCTGCAGGAGAGGCCCTTTGGGGGCCCCGGCTAGGAACAGGGCTTCGTCGATCTCCAGGCCCCAGCTCCTGAGGGTCTTGAGGACACGGGCCCCTGAGCTGGCTGCACTGCGGGCTGTTACCAGGTAGGTACGAATGGGGCAGGTCATACGCTCGTTCTTGGCGTAGAACTTTCTCTGGAGCTTCCCCAGCGCCTCCAGAAAACACTTCAAGGGACCCTGAGAGAAACAATGAGACATATTTTTTACTTTTGTCCAAAATCAAAGCATATAATACATAAATGGGTTCGACTTTATTGGGCTAGCCCTCTATTATCGATGGTCTTTAGATATGCAACAACTTGGTAGGCATAAGGAAAGGGTTAGGTCTAGTATTAGGCATAGTGGGATAGTTAGTTAAAACGTTTGTTGCTAGTTAGTTGAAAATCTATAAGCCCTCTACAGGGAGATAAGGAAACCATTGAAATCTATAAGCCCTCTACAGGGAGATAAGGAAACCATGGAAATCTGACACAAACGACCATGTCAAAAGCTAACATAAAATGGAGACATATTCTGCTTCAGAGTCCTCTCATGATCACCTGTGCAAGTGGTTTGTTCTCAAATTCCTTCTCGTGCTCAAAGAACGTGTCCAGGCCGTGTTGTTTCACGATGATCTCTGATTCGTCAGAGAAGAGGACTGCGTCCCCGTCAAAAGCTACTTTCAGCTGTGTGTCAGAAAGCTGGTTCTCCACATCTCCAGATGCAAACATGGTCGCTGCAGCAATGCCTGTTTATAAGACATAAGGGGCTTATACATGCTCATAACAAGTCTTGCAACGCTTTACAACAGTTATGGCTAAATGGTATAAAGCTACGGAAGTGACGCAAAAATTGCCATTCTCTCGCTGTGCGATTTGCCAGTTTCTGTTACTATGACAACAGCTAGCTAGAGAGTTAGGTTAGTTAGCTAGCTATGAGTCACGAGGCGATGACAATTAGCTGACAGAGGACAATAACGACAACACGCCAAGCTAGTGTGAATGACCAGTGCACCGGCGTTGTGCTTCTCACTGGACAGCTGTACTTTCACTGAGTCGCCGGTAGCTAGTATAACGTGAACAATTTGTGTTTATTTTTGTCTAGGATTTATGTCTTGTACTACCCAAGAAATAACTCATACTTGTAAGCATCTAAATGTCACCGTGATACAGTCTACCCATGAATGGCAACAACACCGGGACACGATATACTTCATCCTGCAACTACTGTGGAACTAGCTACCTAGGATGACAGGGGATGACATTAGGAGGTGACAATTACAGCAAGCACACGCATACAAGCAACAGTACCCTCATCATCAGTAATTTCATCAAAAATAAACAATCGTCAGTTTTATTAACTGAAACTGCACAATTATGTTGTGCGTAAAACTAACAGTGAAATCCGACTCATCCTCTCCAGAATTAAGTCTGAACTCTTATGGTAGTTCAATTCTAAACTTGTCCTTGGCTGTATATCATCTGGTCACAACCCATTACAACAGCATCATCCATGCATTACAGCTGTAGGCTATACTATAAAGTTTTACCACAATGTACATCTACAGTTGTTGACTTAGCATCCATGCCAACCTAAACCAGTCCATCCTAAACCAGAAGCATCACCACCTACCCTCCTCAATGGCCTCAGTGACTTTCTCTCCATCCTTGGAGAGGTACAGGTTGGTCATGTAGGCCTTCAGATATCCAATGGGGCTTTTCCCTCCAGTCATACAGAATCTCTCAATGGTTAAATCTGTTAGGTAGAGGGAACCATTGTTTTTTATCAGAAACTCATAGAAATGTGATGGTATGGTCATCAGGCTGAAGATTGCCACTGCATATCATGAACAACAGCATATAAACATTAAAAACAACATATTTGGTCAAAAGAACAACATAAAGTTGGATGTCCAATCATTCAATGAAACATGAACATACTTTGCAAAACAGGTGTCTTATGACATTGTAGGCGTGGCTGTAACATTGCAGTACGAGTTTCAGAGCGTGTTTTACGGACCGTAGTGGTTGATGCTGTTGATGAGGCGCACACCGACCTGGGCGTGGTTATTAGTCATCAGGACGATGTCAAACAGCTCCTCACTGTCGGGGTAGAGCTGCCTTAGTCTGGAGTTCACTGTCATCAGAGCCTGCAGAGAGTGTGTGTGTGTGTGTGTGTGTGTGTGTTTTCAGAACAGAATTGACACAGGGATTAAGAAACAATGACAAAACGTATCTGGTTTGTACTAGAGCAACTACTTCTAGGGTGTTGCTTCAGAATATTCAGTCCCAAATTGTAACATGTGCACACACCAGTGGCGACACGTCATTCAGGACAGGTGGGGAAGATACATATACAGTGGGGCAAAAAAGTATTTAGTCAGCCAACAATTGTGCAAGTTCTCCCACTTAAAAAGATGAGAGAGGACTGTAATTTTCATCATAGGTACACTTCAACTATGACAGACAAAATGAGAGAAAAAAAATCCAGAAAATCACATTGTAGGATTTTTAATGAATTTATTTGCAAATTATGGTGGATTCTAGATGCATTACACAAATTGTATCTAGGCTTAAAGGCATTGGCATCACAGTGAATGAGGTTTCCCCTTCACCTCCACTAAGGAATCCACATGCAATTGTAAGGCAACCCTGCCCTCTGACTCTCCCACGCACAGACATGCAGGTAGGCCATACCCTTAGCTATCTTAATACAATCCCTCTAATTTACCTTCACGAGAGGAAACGCCACACCTGGCATGAGCGGCTCATTCTCGTGCTCCTGTTGAAACGTCACATACTTCTCGACCCCCTCTTCCTCATAGATCTTCCGCTCCGCAACCATGTTGAACAGGGTGCGAGAAGAGACGGCGATAGTAACGGCATATTGGGGTTTGGGCTATTTGGAAACAAGAATAGTAAAGAAAAAATTACGATACAAGAGATTAGCTAATAGTATACTATAGACCCGTGTAGACACTTGTTTCATCTGCACAGGCAAATAAGAACGGTTTATGTATCACTTACGGGTCTAGGTTTCCTTGTTTTTAAACTGTCAAAAAAGGCTTTTGCTGCGGCCCAGTCCTTTTCCTCTCCAGCGTTAGTGGCTGCTGGATCCGTAGGTTTGATTTCACTCATATTTGTCCTGGGATCGAAAAGTTCAAAGTCTGATAGTTCCGTAACAGTGATTCCGAATGTAGAAGATCAGAACAAGCGGCCACAGGCTGGTTTGCGGAAACGTTTGAGAGGTTTCGACGGGCGTGTCTTTTTACCCATGATGCTCATTCGAAAAAAAGGAAAAACACCACAATGTACATAATAATTAGTTTTAATCACATTACCTGGCTACGTTTTGCATATCGGCCAACCTGTTTTTACCAATAATTACACAGTAATTCATCATTGGGGAAAAAAAGTTGAATGGAACAACTGACCAATAGGTCTGTTGATAACTACACACTTTTCATTTAATTTATGAAACTTTTAATATTACAATAGTATAACTTTATATAACTGTATGCAGCAATACATAACATAGGCCATGTGATATTAGGCCATGATCATATTTTTATACATAATCCATCATACTTTCTAAACATGCAATTATAAAGATAAGTAGCTATTGCAAATAACCTACAATTTTTCATTGCACAGGTAGGCTAAAGTCAGTGTGCGGTGCTCATACAAATCAGTCTGATCTCGCGAGTTTACTTTCGGCTTCGCTAAACGCAACGAGAGCGCAGCGGTCAGGATGGTCTTGGATCAGGCTATCAAACAATGCCCCCTTCCTTCAAACACAAGAATAACCTCTCCCCAATTTTTACCCCCTCGCTTTGGTTCCATCTGGAACAGAACATAATGGCGGTTGATGGTAAGTATCCGGCACAGGTGACCTGCTGTACTCATATAACTTGCATGGGACAGAGCTAGAATGCTTAGTGCCAGTACCATTTAGTCAGCCAGATAGATGTCTAGCAATGATATACATGCACATTGCGGTGTCTCGTCAGCTTGTGCTGTAGCCTACATAGCCTGCAGAGATGCTGAAGAGTAGCCGCAAAGATGTTGTGGGATGCGCCGCGTGACACTTTTCTGTACCACGCGAAGTGGTCCTGAAGTGGACAGCGATGATCCAAAATAAATGTGACTCGGTCAATCGCGCATGAACGTGTGCCAGTCCTCATAAATGGTTCGTTAGAAACAGGATAGCATAGCCTAGTAAGTGTTCAAGTTTATTATAGGATAATGTGAACTTCACTACTGTTGAAGCCAGATAAATGCTATCAAAGGTAAACTCCTACAATGCCTACATTCAAGGCTGCATGGCTGCTTCTGCGCAATATTGTATCATACACGTATATAGGCTACTTGGTCACGTGTTCTCGCACGTTGGTTGGTTGCTATCCGGTCTCAGTACTGGAAGTGTTGCCGTCACACCTGGCAAATGCAATGCTGTGAGAGAGAAGAGAGGAAAGAGTCACTGTCAGCTGGTGAATGTGCTGGTCTTTAGCCAATGCAAATCTATACTTTACAGGTCACCGGTGTAAAGTCAGATATTTATCAATTACTTATAGCTTTTGTGTAGCCTATATAAACATTTTTACGGGGCAGGCTTCGGCTCACAACACAACATTTCATTGAGCGCAAATAGGAAGCATTTTCTGTAGGCTACAGCTGTTGCAGAGGATATAAAAGCTGCCTATTTTACGACGCTTTTTGTTTTTACCTGACTTGTTTGCTGCATGGTTGATATAAAACAGAAGAAAAGAGAGAGAAAGAGTAGACTACGGGTCATATACTGTCAAAGTAAAAACATCGTACATTTTTAAGCAGTAGCCTGTGTTGCACTATTAGAGCCCGTGTTGCACTATTAGAGCAACCTCCGTTTATTTTTTTCTCTGCAAAAATGTCGATGGGATAGGAGAGCTTTTATCAAGCTGGCTCAGACTGAGTGCATAGGTTGATTTTTGTGAAAGGTCAGGAGTCAGGCAGCTCTGACTGCCCTTGTTGCCTTATTGACCTCAGGGATGTCTTTTTATGTCCTGTGTCTGTAAACTCACCCTCCATAGGGAGTATAGTACACACTCAGTAGTGTAATATGAGGGTGAAAAGTCAAGAGCCTGAACTACAGTAAGACTAAGAGCTATAGTACACTCTCACTGTAGCCACTCAGAACATTAAGTCCTACATAGGATAGTGCCATGTGTGTGTGTGTGTGTGTGTGTGTGTGTGTGTGTGTGTATTCGTGCCTGTGTGTCTTTATTGTCTTATGAGTTTGAAAAGGTTTGAATACAGGGTTAAGAACACTGATCTATTTAAGCAATAAGGCACGAGAGGGTGTGGTATATGGCCAATATACCACGGCTAAGGGCTGTTCCTATGCAGGACCCAACGCGGAATGCCTGGATACAGCCCTTAGCCATGGTATATTGGCCATATACCACAAATCCTTGAGGTGCCTTATTGCTATTATAAACTGGTTACCAATGTAATTAGAGCAGTACAAATAAATTATTTATTCCGCAAAGGGACTCGGCTCCACCTCGTCCGCTGCTTTGTCCATTATTTCCAAGGTAATGTGCTGAACATCTGCGTTCATCCCTTCCATTTACTCTGTATACTATACATTAAACAGTTTTAAGGACAGACACAGTTGTCCCATTCTAAAACCCTATTCAGTTAGGATTCCTCAGATATTACATGTAATTAAACACTTGATAACTCTATGAGATTAGTTGGTTGGAGTTAATTAGTGTGTCACCTGCCTCTAATAGCCTTGGTTTACCTCTATGGGAGAGGCTGTGGAGGGACCATCATAGGGACCGACATGTGGCACCCTTGAGACGCAGAGCAATATCTTAACCCCTCACCCCTGACGCTCCTATCCCTTTAACCCCTAGGTGGTGGAGGGAGGAGCTGTGGCGTGCATGAGCTCATCTGTGCCAGAAGAGGTAAGATCAGGGGGGTGTCCTGTCTGTCTACATATCTGTCGGTCTGTCTTTCTATCGCTCTGTCTGTACTCCATTGTACTCTATGTATCTGTGTCTGTCTGCTTGACTGTACTTGTATCCCCCTTAAAAATAGAGAGATGGCTCCATCAAAGCAGTAGCTATCTAACGTGCTCATTTGGATCTTTGGAGTACACATGCAGTGCATTCAGAAAGTATTCAGACCCCTTTACTTTTTCCACATTTTGTTACGTTAAAGCCTTATTCTAAAATGTATTAAATCGTTTTTCCCCCTCATCAATCCACACATAATACCCCACAATGTCAAAGTAAAAACAGGGTTTTATTAACGTTTGCAAATGTATATCCCATATACATAAGCATTCAGACCATTTACTCAGTACTTTGTTGATGCACCTTTGGCAGCGATTACAGCCTCGAGTCTTCTTGGGTATGAAACTATAAGCTTGGTACACCTGTATTTGGGGAGTTTCTGCCATTCTTCTCTGTAGATCTTCTCAAGCTCTGTCAGGTTGGATGGAGAGCGTCGTTGCACAACGATTTTCAGGTCTCTCCAGAGATATTCGATCAGGTTCAAGTCCAGGCTTTGGCTGGGCCACTCAAGGACATTCAGAGACTTGTCTCAAAGCCACTCCTGTTTCCCTAAATCCTGACTAGTCTCCCAGTCCCTGCCGCTGAAAAACATCCCACAGGATGATGCTGCCACCACCATGCTTCACCGTAGGAATGGTGAAGGTTTCCTCCAGATGTGACACTTGGCATTCAGGACAAAAAGTTAAATCTTGGTTTCATCAGACTAGAGAATCTTGTTACTCATGGTGTGAGAGTCCTTAAGGTGCCTTTTGGCAAAATCCAAGCGGGCTGTCATGTGCCTCTTACTGAGGAGTGGCTTCTGTCGGGCCACTCTACACTAAAGGCCTGGTTGGTGGAGTGCTGCCGAGGTGGTTGTCCTTCTGGAAGGTTCTCCCATCTCCACAGAGGAACTCTGGAGCTCTGTCAGAGTGACCATCGGAATCTTGGTCACCTCCCTCAGCTTCTTCTCCCCTGATAGCTCAGTTTGGCTGGGTGGCTAGCTCTAGGAAGAGTCTTGGTTGTTCCAAACTTCTTCCATGTAAAAATGATAGAGGCCACTGTGTTCTTGGGGACCTTCAATGCTGCAGATTTATTTTGGTACCCTTCCCCAGATCTGTGCCTCAACACAATCCGGTCTCGGCGCTCTACGGACAATTCCTTCGACCTCGCGGCTTGGTTTTTGCTCAGACATTCACTCTCAACTGTGGGACCTTATAGAGACAGGTGTGTGCCTTTCCAAATCATGTCCAATCAATTGAATTTACCACAGGTGGACTCCAACTTAGTTGTAGAAACATCTCAAGGATGATCAATGGAAACAGGATGCACCTGAGCTCAATTTTGAGTCTCATAGTGAAGGGTCTGAATACTTATATAAATAAGGTATTTCTGTTTAAAAATTTTGCAAAAGTGTCTAAAAACCTGTTTTAGCTATGTGATTATGGGGTACTGAGTGTAGATTGATTTATTTTACCTTTATTTAACCAGGCAAGTCAGTTAAGAACATATTCTTATTTTCAATGACGGCCTAGGAACAGTGGGTTAACTGCCTGTTCAGGGGCAGAACGACAGATTTGTACCTTGTCAGCTCGGGGGTTTGAACTCGCAACCTTCCGGTTACTAGTCCAACGATCTAGCCACTAAATGAATTTAATGCATTTTAGAATAAGAATGTAACATAACAGAATGTGGAAAAAGTCAAGGGGTTTGAATACTTTCCGAATTCACTGCATGTAGGATCTTAATTTGATTACTCTTTTGTTGCTGAGAATGTTTCTGCACTGCAGGAAATGCAAACTTGTAGTGTATTCAAGGTTAAAAAGGCTTCTAAAGTTTGTAATTTCCACTTTAAAATGTCGGCCTTTATTGTTCGTAATGAAAAATGTATCAACCCCTACAAAAAAATGTACGTTCATTATAATCCACGTAATAATTCACATTTCTTGTTGCTACAGGATTATTTTCCTGCCGCAGCGAACTGTCTCAAATTAAGATCCTACATATGTAGAGGGATACTCAATAGTTATAGTTACAAACTTCTTGAAGATTCTACTGCATATCTGCTTGTGAATCATTTATGGGTGGGATATCAAGTTTTAAAGCTCTTCTCTAGAGAAAGCAGCAGTATTCATGATTTATTTACCACAAAGGTTTTGTTTTCGTATGTGGGGGTCCATGTGTAAGCAACGTTTTCACTACGCGCACTCTACATTTCCTGTGGTAACCTCAAACACACTTACAATGGCGCCCTGATAGTGGGTCCTGAAAAAGGGTATCAAAACATTGTTGCCATTGCTACCATGCTCAGCTAGCCTGAATGCAAACAATGAATTATGCAAAGAGGAAATATTAGAATAAACACTTTTTTTCTTTCTAATCAGTCGTTTTATTGTCCTATCAAAGAATCTCAGATAATCACATGACTCCTTGATTTTGGATAGTGTGGACAAACCTGGTACACATTTGTCAGAGTAACTCGGCTGTCAACATATATACTTCGTTAGTTGGATGTCAAATGTTCATGTTCTTTCACTTTTAATGACTGATTTTGTAAACTGCTTTTTAAAATATATTGTGGCTGTTACCTGGATACCAGATTCAGCCCTAATGCTCTGGACTTCAGTTGACGTACTGTACATAGATTGGCCTAAGAAACCCTACACACTCACCTCCACCACCCGCTTACACACACACACACACACACACACACACACACACACACACACACACACACACACACACACACACACACACACACACACACACACACACACACACACACACACACACACACACACACACACACACACACAGTATCCATGAACTTCACTCACCACCAGCCTCCATGACCAGCAGCCTCCATGACCACCAGCCTCCACCAGCAGCCTCCATGACCAGCAGCCTCCATGACCAGCAGCCTCCATGACCAGCAGCCTCCATGACCAGCAGCCTCCATGACCATCATCTCCATTGTTTTATTACAGTACTCCTTAGTGAGTTCAGAGTGGGACAACGTGGGGCTCAGGGCACATATTCATGCTCATATAATCACCTTCATTAAGATCTAAAAAGGCAAAATTGCTCCTCTATCAGCACTTGGCCTTTGTGAACACAGGCTCAGGTCAGGTTAGCATGGGGTGGCTAACGCTCAGCTAGCATCTGTCAATGAGAGAGGCATCCTGTTACTGCAGGTGTTTGAATTATTTAGGGGCAGTTGACATATACACAGCAGTACACACCACACTCCGGTTAGGGACAGGGAGAGGGACATACAGTACAATTGTGCCTGGCTTTTGGACTTCAGGGACACTTCAGGACCTAACGACTTAATTACCAGAATTGTCGCCAGTGAGAGAGGATAGGTACTGTAACTGTGTTAGGTGTTGTTGAGAATCGAGGAATTTTTGTACCAAACTCAAAAGATCACCACATGGTTTCCAAGTGTTGTAACAGCTTTTGCTTATGTTGGACTCAATATTAGGATCATAACCAATTTGTATGTTTTTGGACTTTTTAGCATTTTCTTTGTGCAGGATTCAATAATTGTCTTGGATAACCAGATTACCACTAAGAGGAACAACACTGCTGTTTTGACAGAATGGAAGACTTCGGTGTAGGGGCTTCAGACACATACTCAATGTAAACAAAAGAAACGCTGCTAGAATGGAGAAGGTGAGCTGTGCCCGTGGGTTTTTGTTCTCTTATCTCTCTCCCTATCTTTCACTCTTTTCGCTGAGCTTTGACTATCAGTCTATTCGTTTGGGAGAGGAGGACACAGGAGAAGGCACTACTTCTTGTCAGTTGTCAGGCTTCAGTGGTGTCTGCCCGTTGCCATGGTGAGAAGAATAGATAGTCCATGAAAAGTAGTTCCTTTTAAACTCAGTCAAATCAAATCTAAGTTTATTAGTCACGTGCGCTGAATACAACAGGTGTAGGTAGACCTTACAGTGAAATGCTTACTTACAGGCGTTAACCAACAGTGCAAAAAAGGTATTAGGTGAACAATAGGTAAGTAAAGAAATAAAACAACAGTAAAAAGACTGGCTATATACAGTAGCGAGGCTACATACAGACACCGGTTAATCAGGCTGATTGAGGTAGTATGTACATGTAGATATGGTTAAAGTGACTATATATGATGAACAGAGAGTAGCAGTAGCGTAAAGAGGGGTTGGTGGGTGGTGGGACACAATGCAGATAGCCCGGTTAGCCAATGTGCAGGAGCACGGGGTAAGAGGGCAAGAGGTTGGCTGAATGGTGGTCCTTTTCTCTGGGGATGTAGTGTGAACGAGAGCTGTAATGACTTGACTCCTCAGGCAATAGAAGTTTTCATATTGATGATCGTCCACCCACAATACTCTACCAATGACCCTTCATAGTTCCTGAATTGTTCTCATAGTTCCTGAATTGTTCTCATAGTTCCTGAATTGTTCTCATAGTTCCTGAATTGTTCTCATAGTTCCTGAATTGTTCTCAGTGTTCCTGAATTGTTCTCAGTGTTCCTGAATTGTTCTCATAGTTCCTGAATTGTTCTCATAGTTCCTGAATTGTTCTCATAGTTCCTGAATTGTTCTCATAGTTCCTGAATTGTTCTCATAGTTCCTGAATTGTTCTCATAGTTCCTGAATTGTTCTCAGTGTTCCTGAATTGTTCTCAGTGTTCCTGAATTGTTCTCAGCGTTCCTGAATTGTTCTCAGCGTTCCTGAATTGTTCTCAGCGTTCCTGAATTGTTCTCAGTGGCAGTGCATGTGCACATCAGATCAACATTCAGCCTCTCATGTAGACTTTTGAAGTATGTTTTGAACTTTTCTTTCCTCTGGCAGCTCTGTTCTATTTTTGTAATTCAACAGCCACTCATGCACCAGTGGCTTTTTAATGGCCTGTACACCGAGTGTACGAAACAAAAGGAACAATTGTTATTTTGATGACAGACTTATTGATGTCACCTGTTAAATCCACTTCCATCAGTGTAGATGAAGGTGAGGAGGCAGGTTAAAGAAGGATTTTTAAGCCTTGAGACAATTTGTTTCCATGCAGAAGGGTGAATGGGCACAACAAAATATTTAAGTTCCTTTGAACGGGGTATGGTAGTAGGTGTCAGGTGCACCAGTTTGAGTGTGTCAAGAACTGCAACGCTGCTGGATTTTTCAGGCTCAACAGTTTCCTGTGTGTATCAAGAATGGTCCACCACCCAAAGGACATCCAGCCAACTTTACACAACTGTGGGAAGCATTGGAGTCAACATGTGGAAAGCTTTCGAGACCTTGTAGAGACAAATTAAGACGGTTCTAAGGGCAAAAGGGGCTTCAACTCAATATTAGGAAAGTGTTCTTATTTTTTTTACACTCAGTGTATATTGTCCATTATTAGCTAACTGTACTGTACTGTACTGGTGAAGCTAACTGTACTGTACTGTAATGGTGAAGCTAACTGTACTGTACTGTACTGTACTGTAATGGTGAAGCTCACTGTACTGTACTGTAATGGTGAAGCTAACTGTACTGTACTGTAATGGTGAAGCTAACTGTGCTGTACTGTAATGGTGAAGCTAACTGTACTGTAATGGTGAAGCTAACTGTACTGTACTGTAATGGTGAAGCTAACTGTACTGTACTGGTGAAGCTAACTGTACTGTACTGTAATGGTGAAGCTAACTGTACTGTACTGTAATGGTGAAGCTAACTGCACTGTACTGTAATGGTGAAGCTAACTGTACTGTACTGTAATGGTGAAGCTAACTTTACTGTAATGGTGAAGCTAACTGCACTGTACTGTAATGGTGAAGCTAACTTTACTGTAATGGTGAAGCTAACTGTACTGTAATGGTAAAGCTAACTGTACTGTACTGTAATGGTGAAGCTAACTGCACTGTACTGTAATGGTGAAGCTAACTTTACTGTAATGGTGAAGCTAACTGTACTGTACTGTAATGGTGAAGCTAACTTTACTGTAATGGTGTACTATACTGGTGAAGTTATCATGTTTCTACTGTACTATACTGGTGAAGTTATCATGTTTCTACTGTACTATACTGGTGAAGTTATAATGTTTCAACTGTACTATACTGGTGAAGTTATAATGTTTCAACTGTACTATACTGGTGAAGTTATAATGTTTCAACTGTACTATACTGGTGAAGTTATCATGTTTCTACTGTACTATACTGGTGAAGTTATGTTTCAACTGTACTATACTGGTGAAGTTATAATGTTTCAACTGTACTATACTGGTGAAGTTATCATGTTTCTACTGTACTATACTGGTGAAGTTATGTTTCTACTGTACTATACTGAAGTTATCATGTTTCTACTGTACTATACTGGTGAAGTTATAATGTTTCAACTGTACTATACTGATGAAGTTATAATGTTTCAACTGTACTATACTGGTGAAGTTATAATGTTTCAACTGTACTATACTGATGAAGTTATAATGTTTCAACTGTACTATACTGATGAAGTTATAATGTTTCAACTGTACTATACTGGTGAAGTTATAATGTTTCAACTGTACTATACTGGTGAAGTTATCATGTTTCTACTGTACTATACTGGTGAAGTTATGTTTCAACTGTACTATACTGGTGAAGTTATAATGTTTCAACTGTACTATACTGGTGAAGTTATCATGTTTCTACTGTACTATACTGGTGAAGTTATCATGTTTCTACTGTACTATACTGAAGTTATCATGTTTCTACTGTACTATACTGGTGAAGTTATCATGTTTCTACTGTACTATACTGGTGAAGTTATCATGTTTCTACTGTACTATACTGGTGAAGTTATCATGTTTCTACTGTACTATACTGGTGAAGTTATCATGTTTCTACTGTACTATACTGAAGTTATCATGTTTCTACTGTACTATACTGAAGTTATCATGTTTCTACTGTACTATACTGGTGAAGTTATCATGTTTCTACTGTACTATACTGGTGAAGCTATCAGGTTTCTACTGTACTATACTGGTGAAGCTATCAGGTTTCTACTGTACTATACTGGTGAAGTTATCATGTTTCTACTGTGCTATACAGGTGAAGCTATCAGGTTTCTACTGTACTATGGTGAAGTTATCATGTTTCTACTGTACTATACTGGTGAAGTTATCATGTTTCTACTATACTGGTGAAGCTATCAGGTTTCTAATGTACTATACTGAAGTTATCATGTTTCTACTGTACTATACTGGTGAAGTTAGCATGTTACTACTATACTATACTGGTGAAGTTATCATGTTTCTACTATACTATACAGGTGAAGCTATCAGGTTTCTACTGTACTATACTGAAGTTATCATGTTTCTACTGTACTATACTAGTGAAGTTAGCATGTTACTACTATACTATACTGGTGAAGCTATCAGGTTTCTACTGTAAGCTATACTAGTGTTTCTAACTATACAGGTTTATCATGTTTCATGTTACTACTATACTATACTGGTGAAGTTATCATGTTTCTACTATATACTATACAGGTGATACAGGTGAAGTTATCAGGTTTATATTGTACTATACTGAAGTTATCATGTTTCTACTGTACTATACAGGTTGAAGCCATCAGGTTTCTCTACTCAGCATTCTCACACAGTCTCATTCCCTGGTCTCTGTTTTTGTCTTCTTCTATCTCTATATATGTCTGTTTTTTATTCTCTCCTCTCCTCTCCTCAGTGTCTCCAGAGCTGCTAGGAGTCCTATCCTCCATTGCGGCCTTTGTGGCCTTGATGGCTCTATTTTTTCTTTACGTCAGCAACAAGCTGTCAGTGGAGAGTGCCAGCGAGCTGCCATGCCTCGACGACTATAGGCCCAACCAGCAAGGTAAACACATCAAGTGGTACAACACTCAAAGTCTGTAAGCAGTTTGTTTATGGTCCTAGGCTAGTTTCCTGGACACAGGTAAAGCCTAGTTCTGGAATGAAAAGCTAATTTATTGATTCAGGCTTAGGCTTAATGTAGGTTCTGGGGATTGTCCCAAAATAATACAAATAAATCCATATCTGATTGTCTGACAAACAACCACTGTTACGATACATGCTTGTGGATGAGAAGGTCATGCATAGACATTATCCACAAATTGTCCTCCTCATACATGTATAAAGTGTAAGTCATGGATTTCAGACAGTAATACCTGGCCCACACACTCTAATGAACCAAATGTCCCAGCCAGAGTCTGTGATGAGATGATGAGATAATCTAGAACCCACCAGACAGTGTGGAGAAGGACAGCCACCACAGCCGTCAGCAAGTCCACCCAACATGGCGTTCTTCAAGAGCTTTGGGCAGAACCTACCATCTGTAAACATCTCCTCCATCTTGGATTCAGTCAGCAGCAGAGTGGACGACCTAGCCAGTGCTGTCAGTGATGCCACCTACAGCGTCAGTGACCAGCTGACCGAGCTCAGCGACCAGGTCATCAAGAAGGTGCAGACGGAGGAGGAGGAGGCTGCAGAAGCGACAGAGGGGGCCCAGGACAGCAAGGAAGGAAAGGCCCAGGAAGGGATAGCAGACTCATTCAGGAGCAAAATCAAGAGGCAGGCTTCTGAGGCCTGCTCAAGCTTGGCAGACTACAGCTCCAACCTCAGCCAATCCAATGACTCGAAGAATAACCAATCGAGTGACGTGACAGCAGAGGACTATGTTCCAGCCCAATTGGAATGGGTGTGGAAAGATGGAGGCTGGCGAGTGGTAAAACCAGGGGACAGTTCTGCAGAGGACAAGGAAAAGGAGGAGAAAAGGAAGGAGGAGGAAAAGACGAAGAAAGAGGAGAAGGAGAAGAGAAAGGCAGAGAAAGACAAGAAGAAGGAGGAGAGGCTGAAACAGGAGGAAGAGAAGAAAAATAGCCATCAAGAGACCATTGAGGAAGAGCCTGAAGATAAAGAAACCAGCTCATTGCCGAAAGAGACCCACACTGCTAGTCAGAACAAAGAGGGCCAGAAAGAGGACAAATCCAATGGGATCCACCAGAGTGACGACCATAGTGATCCACCGCAATCTCTTTGCCCTGAGGAAGAGTCGAGAGCATCCCAAAAGAAAAACAAGGGGAAAGCTGAAGAGGAGGAAGAGAATGAGATGAGTCCCGAGGGAGATGGAGAGACTGAAACTGCTATGTCTCCCGCTTCTAAGAAAAATAAGAAAAAGAGTGACAAGAAAGAGAAAATGAAAGGGAAGAAAGAGAGCAAGAAGACGAATAAAGAGGATAAAGGTGAGAGGGTGTGCTGCTTCCTACCTGCTCTCTTCTACCACATTCCCCCTCTTCTTCACCTCTACTCTTCATGGCTGTGGCCTGTGACCTAACTGTTACTCAGTGTTTAGGGTTCTAAACAAATTAAGTTTTTAACAGTCATGGATGGATCAAAATACATCTGTCTGTGGCTGTCATGTTCACGTGTTTTAGTTCTCACGGTTCTACCTATTTCTCTCAATGATTGTTGTAGATGTGACATCATGGATACAGGGAGAGAGTTTACCAGTTAGAAATATGATCATTCTCTTCTATGATGTTCGGCTAAGATCAACTGTAGTGTACGATTTTATCAGTTTTATATCTAATACGTCCTCTATGTGGAGACCATTAAATAGATAGAACAAGGAGATGGAATAGGGGCTTGAAAAGTTAAAAACACATCCTCTATGATCAGGGCCAATATCCACATAGCATCTCAGAATAGCAGTTCTGGTCTATGATCCCCACCCTGTCCATATAATCTGATTCATTATGAAATCAAAGGCCAAACTGATCCTGCTCTTGTGAATACTGGCTCTGAGAGTGGAGTTGTGTCTTATGCTGGGCTGATTGTGATGAGGCACTACGATCTTGTATGTGTATGTGTGTGTGTGTGTGTGTGTCGGTTTGCACCTATCCAGAGCAGAGCTGCCCAGAGCGTGGCTCTGAGGAGGACAGTGAAGAGGACAGGCCAGGGGGACACTCTGAACCCTCAGCCCAGCACAGAGCCTCAGTCTGGGACAACCGACACAAACACACCAGCGACCACAGCAGTGAGGCCTCCGCCGGACAAGGTGAGAAACTCACAGATGTGACAACTTACATAGAAAGACACACACACACTCACACACACACGCAGGCAGACAGTCACACGCATGCTATGTCTGATTGGCAGAACACACATAAATCTTTGAAACATTTCCCAAGAGACCTATCAAACATATCCATAACTGTCTTACACAGCCAACAGCATCCAGCGGATGAGACGAGGCTCTCCCCTCAACGAGCTCCAGCCACCCCCGTATCAGGACGAGAATAGTCCGGTCCGGGTGTCTCGCTCACGTTCTGGGGCGGGGGGTCTGGGGGAGTCGTCCCCAGACGTTAATGGTACACAGCGCTCCAGTGAGGCCAGCGTTGACCCGGACACTGAGAGTTACCTCAACAAGGGCTATGATGAGGATGTACCTAGTGACAGCACTGCCGTCCTGGGACCAGAGGTGAGCTAGGACATAGACGCTCGTATGCCAGATGGGGAACTGTTAGCATGTCCCATAGGGAAATGTGTCACGCTAGCCGGACACGCTCAGTTGCATACCGGATATCTAGCAAATGCAACCAACATAAGCCTATTGGCTAGTACTCTGTTTGACTATGATAGGCCTACCATCAGTCTCTTACCCCTCACTCACCCAGTGCCATGTCCTGCTTCATGACCCCCCCCCTCACTGTGTGATGTCACAGATGAAGACTGACTGACAGATTCATTCAAATCCATCTTACCATCCTTTCTTTCTCTCTCTCTCTCTCTCTCTCTCTCTCTCTCTCTCTCTCTGTCTCTCTCTGTCTCTCTCTCTCTCTCTCTCTTTTACCCCCTCTCCCCCACAGGATGGTTCACCCTCCCGTCTCCCCTTCACCCAGTGTTGTGTCCTGCTCTAAGGGCCTATATCTAACCTCACTCTGTGATGTCACAGATGAGGACTGAATCCAACAGATTCATGAATTTCAATGCATCTTTTCCTCCCCTCTATCGTCTTCCTCTCTTTCTCTTTATTTCACCCCTCCAAGGATGGTTCAACCTCCCATCTTCACGTAGGCTATGAGCCGGAGCCGCTGGCCAAGTACGGCACACTAGACGTGGCCTTCGAGTACGACTCGGGCGAGCAACGCCTTGCCGTCACTGTCACCGCAGCAACCGACATCCCCGCACTCAAACAGACAGGGAACATTGCGTGGCAGGTAGGGGATAAACAAACTAACACTTTACCGTTGTACTTGTCTGTCTTGCACTCACCCTTAAATGTATTTCCTTACTAGCACTGAATTTGTGCAGATGGTGGTTATTTTGAAGAACGTTTGACTTGCAGTGATTGTTTCATGTGGTACTACCTACCTTAGTTGTACTGAGTCACCCTGGATAAGAGCTTCAGCTTCAGTTAAAATGATTTTGAAATGATACAAAAAAGAGGCGTAATATATTATAACCCTTAATTATAATACATTATGAAGGCTCATTCATGCATATAGCAAGTTCAAAAGAATTATAACTATAATAAAAAATACTACGTGCCATTTAGCAGACACTCTTATCCATATCGACTTAAACTCATGCGTGCATTTCATATGGGTGGCCCCAGCGGGAATCAAACCAACGATCCTGAAGTTGCCAGTGCTATGATCTACCGACTGAGCCACAGGATCGCAAAAGTACAGGAACTTTCAATAACTTCCCTGGTTTCCCGAAATCGCAGTTGGAGGATTCCTGGAATCAGTAGGGAATCAGCAGGGAATCAGCAGAGAATCAGCAGGGAATCAGCAGGGAATCAGCAGAGAATCAGCAGGGAATCGGCAGAGAATCAGCAGGGAATTAGCAGGAAATCAGCAGGGAATCAGCAGAGAATCAGCAGGAAATCAGCAGGGAATTAGCAGGAAATCAGCAGAGAATCAGCAGGGAATCAGCAGGGAATCCGCAGGGAATCAGCAGAGAATCAGCAGGGAATCAGCAGGGAATCAGCAGAGAATCAGCAGGGAATCAGCAGGGAATCAGCAGAGAATCAGCAGAGAATCAGCAGGGAATCAGCAGAGAATCAGCAGGGAATCAGCAGGGAATCAGCAGAGAATCAGCAGGGAATCAGCAGGGAATCAGCAGGGAATCAGCAGGGAATCAGCAGGGAATCAGCAGGGAATCAGCAGAGAATCAGCAGAGAATCAGCAGAGAATCAGCAGAGAGAAATCAGCAGGGAATTAGCAGGAAATCAGCAGGAAATCAGCAGGGAATTAGCAGAGAATCAGCAGAGAATCAGCAGGGAATCAGCAGAGAATCAGCAGAGAATCAGCAGGGAATCAGCAGAGAATCAGCAGGGAATCAGCAGAGAATCAGCAGAGAATCAGCAGGGAATCAGCAGGGAATCAGCAGAGAATCAGCAGGGAATCAGCAGGGAATCAGCAGAGAATCAGCAGAGAATCAGCAGGGAATCAGCAGAGAATCAGCAGGGAATCAGCAGAGAATCAGCAGAGAATCAGCAGGGAATCAGCAGGGAATCAGCAGGGAATCAGCAGGGAATCAGCAGGGAATCAGCAGGGAATCAGCAGGGAATCAGCAGGGAATCAGCAGAGAATCAGCAGAGAATCAGCAGGGAATCAGCAGAGAATCAGCAGGGAATTAGCAGGAAATCAGCAGAGAATCAGCAGGGAATCAGCAGGGAATCAGCAGGGAATCAGCAGGAAATCAGCAGAGAATCAGCAGGGAATCAGCAGGGAATCAGCAGAGAATCAGCAGGGAATGAGCAGGAAATCAGCAGGGAATCAGCAGGGAATCAGCAGGGAATCAGCAGAGAATCAGCAGGGAATCAGCAGAGAATCAGCAGGGAATTAGCAGGAAATCAGCAGAGAATCAGCAGGGAATCTGCAGGGAATCTGCAGGGAATCTGCAGGGAATGAGCAGGAAATCAGCAGAGAATCAGCAGAGAATCAGCAGGGAATCAGCAGGGAATCAGCAGAGAATCAGCAGGGAATCAGCAGAGAATCAGCAGAGAATCAGCAGAGAATCAGCAGGGAATCAGCAGAGAATCAGCAGAGAATCAGCAGGGAATCAGCAGAGAATCAGCAGAGAATCAGCAGGGAATCAGCAGAGAATCAGCAGAGAATCAGCAGAGAATCAGCAGAGAATCAGCAGGGAATCAGCAGAGAATCAGCAGAGAATCAGCAGGGAATCAGCAGAGAATCAGCAGAGAATCAGCAGAGAATCAGCAGGGAATCAGCAGAGAATCAGCAGGGAATCAGCAGAGAATCAGCAGAGAATCAGCAGAGAATCAGCAGAGAATCAGCAGAGAATCAGCAGGGAATCAGCAGAGAATCAGCAGAGAATCAGCAGGAAATCAGCAGGGAATCAGCAGGGAATCAGCAGGGAATCAGCAGAGAATCAGCAGGGAATCAGCAGAGAATCAGCAGGGAATCAGCAGGGAATCAGCAGGGAATCAGCAGAGAATCAGCAGGGAATCAGCAGGGAATCAGCAGAGAATCAGCAGAGAATCAGCAGAGAATCAGCAGAGAATCAGCAGGGAATCAGCAGAGAATCAGCAGGGAATCAGCAGAGAATCAGCAGAGAATCAGCAGAGAATCAGCAGAGAATCAGCAGGGAATCAGCAGAGAATCAGCAGAGAATCAGCAGGGAATCAGCAGAGAATCAGCAGGGAATCAGCAGAGAATCAGCAGAGAATCAGCAGGGAATCAGCAGAGAATCAGCAGGGAATCAGCAGGGAATCAGCAGAGAATCAGCAGAGAATCAGCAGGGAATCAGCAGAGAATCAGCAGAGAATCAGCAGAGAATCAGCAGAGAATCAGCAGAGAATCAGCAGGGAATCAGCAGAGAATCAGCAGGGAATCAGCAGAGAATCAGCAGAGAATCAGCAGAGAATCAGCAGAGAATCAGCAGAGAATCAGCAGAGAATCAGCAGAGAATCAGCAGAGAATCAGCAGAGAATCAGCAGAGAATCAGCAGAGAATCAGCAGAGAATCAGCAGAGAATCAGCAGAGAATCAGCAGGGAATCAGCAGGGAATCAGCAGAGAATCAGCAGAGAATCAGCAGAGAATCAGCAGAGAATCCAGAATCCTCCAACCATGATTCTGGAAAAGCAGGGAATTTATTGAACGTTCCTGGACTTGTGCAACCCCACCCAGGATACATGTATGTTTTAAGTCCAATGTTATCTGTAAATATAAATGTAGGTGCACCTGGTGCTGCTGCCCACTAAGAAGCAACGGGCCAAGACGGGGGTGCAGAGGGGGCCGTGTCCCATGTTCACAGAGACCTTCCGCTTCACCCGGGTGGAGCAGGGGGCGCTGGCGGACCATGCCGTCAGGTTCCGTCTCTACAGCGTTAGGAGGATGAAGAAGGAGAAGGTGCTGGGAGAGAAGGTGTTCTACTTGACCAAACTCAACCTGCAGGGCAAGATGGCGCTGCCCGTTACACTGGAGCCTGGCACAGCACTAACGGTGAGTGGCTGGGGAGATGGGGCTGGGAGATGGAGAGGGGCGTGTGTGTGTGTGTGTGTGTGTGTGTGTGGGAGGAGTCTGTTTGTGCAATTTCTCGCCATAGAAGTCTGATTTGTATGATATGAACGAAGATAAATGACCAGTAGAAGCTATCGTTTAAAATGCATGCACTATAATGGTACAGTATCTCGTAGACTGACCCTTAGACAAACCATAGTCTCAAACAATCCAAGCCATCCAGTTGCATTGTACTGATTCCCACCAAGGCCACTCTCATACCAAGGCCTCTCTGTAGCTCTGTATGTGGTGTTAGCTGTCCTCTCCTGTCTCCCTATACAGGGCTGTGGATCGTTGGTGAGTGTGTCTCGCAGCGTGGCAGCTTTGTCCTACCGCTCTACATGGGACTCCACACCAGAGATCCTGCTGGGCCTCATCTATAACTCCACCACTGGCAGGCTCTCTGCAGAGGTCATCCAGGGCAGACAGTTCAACAACACAGCCTCAGACAAACCTCCCAGTGAGTGGACATCACATATGGATGACATCACATATCGATGACATCACATATGGATGACATAACATATGGATGGGCTCTCTTCTGTTGTATCTTTAATAATGGTATGTAGAAGTAGTAGGGTAGCTATAGTAGCAGGGTAGCTATAGTAGCAGGGTAGCTATAGTAGCAGGGTAGCTATAGTAGCAGGGTAGCTATAGTAGCAGGGTAGCTATAGTAGCAGGGTAGCTATAGTAGCAGGGTAGCTATAGTAGCAGGGTAGCTATAGTAGCAGGGTAGCTATAGTAGCAGGGTAGCTATAGTAGTAGGGTAGCTATAGTAGCAGGGTAGCTATAGTAGCAGGGTAGCTATAGTAGTAGGGTAGCTATAGTAGCAGGGTAGCTATAGTAGCAGGGTAGCTATAGTAGTAGGGTAGCTATAGTAGCAGGGTAGCTATAGTAGCAGGGTAGCTATAGTAGCAGGGTAGCTATAGTAGCAGGGTAGCTATAGTAGCAGGGTAGCTATAGTAGTAGGGTAGCTATAGTAGCAGGGTAGCTATAGTAGTAGGGTAGCTATAGTAGTAGGGTAGCTATAGTAGTAGGGTAGCTATACTAGTAGGGTAGCTATAGGAGCAGGGTAGCTATAGTAGTAGGGTAGCTATAGTAGTAGGGTAGCTATAGTAGTAGGGTAGCTATAGTAGCAGGGTAGCTATAGTAGTAGGGTAGCTATAGTAGCAGGGTAGCTATAGTAGCAGGGTAGCTATAGTAGTAGGGTAGCTATAGTAGCAGGGTAGCTATAGTAGCAGGGTAGCTATAGTAGCAGGGTAGCTATAGTAGTAGGGTAGCTATAGTAGCAGGGTAGCTATAGTAGTAGGGTAGCTATAGTAGTAGGGTAGCTATAGTAGTAGGGTAGCTATAGTAGTAGGGTAGCTATAGGAGCAGGGTAGCTATAGTAGTAGGGTAGCTATAGTAGCATGGTAGCTATAGTAGTAGGGTAGCTATAGTAGCAGGGTAGCTATAGTAGCAGGGTAGCTATAGTAGCTATAGTAGCAGGGTAGCTATAGTAGGGTAGCTATAGTAGTAGGGTAGCTATAGTAGCAGGGTAGCTATAGTAGTAGGGTAGCTATAGTAGTAGGGTAGCTATAGTAGTAGGGTAGCTATAGTAGCAGGGTAGCTATAGTAGCAGGGTAGCTATAGTAGCAGGGTAGCTATAGTAGCAGGGTAGCTATAGTAGCAGGGTAGCTATAGTAGTAGGGTAGCTATAGTAGCAGGGTAGCTATAGTAGCAGGGTAGCTATAGTAGCAGGGTAGCTATAGTATCAGGGTAGCTATAGTAGTAGGGTAGCTATAATGGCAGGGTAGCTACAGTATTAGGGTAGCTATAGTAGCAGGGTAGGTATAGTAGTAGGTTTGCTATAGCAGTAGGGTAGCTATTGTAATAAGGCAGCTTTTGCAGCAGGGTAGCTATAGAATCAGGGTAGCAATAGCAGCAGGGTAGCTATAGTATCAGGGTAGCTATAGCAGCAGTGTAGCTATAGTATCAAGGTAGCTATAGCAGCGGGGTAGCTATAGTATCAGGGTAGCTATAGTATCAGGGTAGCTATAGCAGCAGGGTAGCTATAGTATCAGGGTAGCTAGAGCAGCAGAGTAGCTATAGTATCAGGGTAGCTATAGTATCAGGGTAGCTATAGCAGCAGGGTAGCTATAGTATCAGGGTAGCTAGAGCAGCAGAGTAGCTATAGTAGGGTAGCTATAGTATCAGGGTAGCTAGAGCAGCAGAGTAGCTATAGCAGCAGGGTAGCTATAGTAGTAGGGTAGCTATAGCAGCAGGGTAGCTATAGTATCAGGGTAGCTATAGTAGCAGGGTAGCTATAGTATCAGGGTAGCTATAGTAGCAGGGTAGCTATAGCAGCAGGGTAGCTATAGTATCAGGGTAGCTATAGTAGTAGGGTAGCTATAGGATCAGGGTAGCTATAGTAGCAGGGTAGCTATAGTAGTAGGGTAGCTATAGGATCAGGGTAGCTATAGGATCAGGGTAGCTATAGTAGCAGGGTAGCTATAGTATCAGGGTAGCTATAGTATCAGGGTAACATCAGCAGGGTAGCTATAGTAGCAGGGTAGCTATAGTATCAGGGTAACTATAGTATCAGGGTAGCTATAGTATCAGGGTAGCTATAGTAGCAGGGTAGCTATAGCAGCAGGGTAGCTATAGTATCAGGGTAGCTATAGTAGCAGGGTAGCTATAGCAGCAGGGTAGCTATAGTAGCAGGGTAGCTATAGTAGCAGGGTAGCTATAGTATCAGGGTAGCTATAGTAACAGGGTAGCTATAGTATAGTATCAGGGTAGCTATAGTAGCAGGGTAGCTATAGCAGCAGGGTAGCTATAGTATCAGGGTAGCTATAGTAGCAGGGTAGCTATAGCAGCAGGGTAGCTATAGTATCAGGGTAGCTATAGTAGCAGGGTAGCAATAGCAGCAGGGTAGCTATAGTATCAGGGTAGCTATAGCAGCAGTGTAGCTATAGTATCAAGGTAGCTATAGCAGCGGGGTAGCTATAGTATCAGGGTAGCTATAGTATCAGGGTAGCTATAGCAGCAGGGTAGCTATAGTATCAGGGTAGCTAGAGCAGCAGAGTAGCTATAGTATCAGGGTAGCTATAGTATCAGGGTAGCTATAGCAGCAGGGTAGCTATAGTATCAGGGTAGCTAGAGCAGCAGAGTAGCTATAGTAGGGTAGCTATAGTATCAGGGTAGCTAGAGCAGCAGAGTAGCTATAGCAGCAGGGTAGCTATAGTAGTAGGGTAGCTATAGCAGCAGGGTAGCTATAGTATCAGGGTAGCTATAGTAGAAGGGTAGCTATAGTATCAGGGTAGCTATAGTAGCAGGGTAGCTATAGCAGCAGGGTAGCTATAGTATCAGGGTAGCTATAGTAGTAGGGTAGCTATAGGATCAGGGTAGCTATAGTAGCAGGGTAGCTATAGTAGTAGGGTAGCTATAGGATCAGGGTAGCTATAGTAGCAGGGTAGCTATAGTATCAGGGTAGCTATAGTAGCAGGGTAGCTATAGTAGCAGGGTAGCTATAGTATCAGGGTAGCTATAGTATCAGGGTAGCTATAGTATCAGGGTAGCTATAGTAGCAGGGTAGCTATAGCAGCAGGGTAGCTATAGTATCAGGGTAGCTATAGTAGCAGGGTAGCTATAGCAGCAGGGTAGCTATAGTAGCAGGGTAGCTATAGTAGCAGGGTAGCTATAGTATCAGGGTAGCTATAGTATCAGGGTAGCTATAGTATCAGGGTAGCTATAGTAGCAGGGTAGCTATAGCAGCAGGGTAGCTATAGTATCAGGGTAGCTATAGTAGCAGGGTAGCTATAGCAGCAGGGTAGCTATAGTATCAGGGTAGCTATAGTAGTAGGGTAGCTATAGGATCAGGGTAGCTATAGCATTCCTGGGTTGAAGTAGTACTGCATTGGTTCCATTGTGCCAGGCAAGCTCAATCAAGTGCAGCTTAAGTATTCGAAAGAAACAAATGCTATTTGATCCCAGGTCTGTACATGAGACAGGAATGGAAGGCATTGCTCTCTTCTGCTATAAGACATAGTTGATCATGTTATTGAGTAGGGTAGCTATAGCATTAAAATCCATAGATTTGAATAACATGTTTTATTCATGATGGTGGAATAAACTCTATATTCTTGCCTATTATTTACTTACTTTCACACTGTTTTATCCTCTCTAAACTGTCTTTCCTTTTATCCTCTCTAAACTCTCCTTCCCTCTGTTTTCCTCTTCTCTCCTCGTTCCTTCCTGGCCCTCTGTGTGTTGTGTCCCAGACGGTCTGTTTTGTTGTATAAAACAGCTAATAGGGGGACAACTTTATATCATGAGAGGTGAGTCCTCTGCTCTCAATCCATACACCTGTTCTATCTATACCAGAGACTCTGTGTCTGCTCCTCTCCGATAATGTTGGCATATCGTGAAAGAGAACCTGAAAAATTTCAGGGATTGAAAATGACACTATCTACAGGCCGTTCTTCACTGTTATGTTCATTAATCTTCACTAGATGGCAGCCTCCCCCTTCTCTCACTCCCTCCCTCCCTCCCTACGTCCCCAGACACCTATGTGAAGCTGACTATGCTGGACTCCAAGGGCAAGGAGATGTCCAAGTGCAAGACGTCGGTGTGCCGCGGTCAGCCCAACCCCACCTACAAGGAGACCTTTGTCTTTCAGGTGAGAGAGAGAGAGAGAGACAGAGAGAGAGACAGAAAAAAAGAGACAGAGAGAGTGAGACAGAGAAGGGATATAGAGACGGAGAGAAACAACCCACCCCATCTCTCTTGTCTTCCAGGTGGCCCTCTTCCAGCTCTCCGAGGTTTCCCTGGTGGTGTCGGTGTACAGCCGAAGGAGCAGCATGAAGGCCAGGGAGAAGGTGGGCTGGCTGTCCCTGGGGCTCAACAGCACTGGAGAGGAGCAGCAGGCACACTGGAGCCAGATGAAGGAGGCCGAGGGACAGCAGGTGTGCCATTGGCACACGCTCTCTGAATCTTGAACAGGTCTTGATGAGAATCACCAGATTTGATCTTGTTAACAAAGAATAATCTGTATAAATATATGTGAAATGAAATGGTTAAATAGGAGGAGGAATACGTTGGAGGAAGATTGCGGGGTATGTTGACCTCAGTGTCGAGAGAGAGAATATGTTCCATGACCTTCATTCAGAGAAGCAGACGAGGAGCTGTGAGGAACCATCCACCTATACTACGCACCTGGTGTGGGATGTGTGTGAGGGTGCAGCACTTTGAGAAGCACGTGGATTCCACTTGGAGTCTCCCGTTCACTGACAGCTGCTTTACTACTCTTTCATCTGTAAACCAGCCACTTAATCTGAGACAGACGGGTCTGGTTGACTGACTGGTCTGGTGCTAAACTCCCAGTTCCAGTCATGGTCGATGGGGTCATCAAATTAGACTCATCTTTGTAATAACCTCAAAGGTGAAATGGACACCTCTGGCCATGAAATGGACACCTCTGGCCATGAAATGGACACCGCTGGCCATGAAATGGACACCTCTGGCCATGAAATGGACACCGCTGCTCATGAAATGGACCATTCAGTCTCAGATTGAGAACAATTTTGTCATTAATTTCCCAGATTCTGGTCCACAATAGTAGATCTTCATGTAATTGTTGATCAAAATAGGACCATACATACAGTATCTCCTACAATGGACCATTTTCATCCTGAACCGAAGACCAAAGAGTGTGGAGAAGAACAACGACTTCAACAACCGTTCTTCCGGGGTTGTACTGAATGACTAGAAGGGACAAAGCCCCTCAGACATGGCAATTTGACTGGAACAACTCACTGGTTCACTCAATATGGCTGACAATTCTACGGTACTGTCCTCAAATGACACCAGCATATCAGACATTTCTCATCTGAAGCTCACAGCCATCGACAACGAGGATAATGCAATGGAATAGTGTTACCATGACTGTTAGAGCCAGCTGGGCCTGTCGATAAAGTCTACAACCCCTTTGGATTTCTTAAACTGTTATTGTGTCACAAATGTGGTATTAAAATGGATTTTATTCCATTTCTTTGGTCAACGATCTACACAAAATACGATGAAATGTCAAAATGTATTTTAATTTTTTAGGATTAATGGGAAAAAAAGTGCAATACTTGACTATTGAGTTCTATATATTGTGCTGTATGTATGGGGGACAGAGGAAGGGGTAGTCATTACAAAATAATGTCAACTACTATTATTTCCATATAACTTATGTGATTTGTTAAGCCACAGTTTACTTCTGAACTCATTTAAGCTTGCTTAAACAAAGTGGGTGAATACCTATGCAACAACTGTATTTGTGTTATTTAATTTGTATTAATTTGTAAAAATGTGTAGAATCTTCTTTTAATTTTGACATTAAGTATTTTTCAATCCCACTTTGTAATGTAACAAAATGTGGAAAAAAGTTCAAGGGGGTTTAGACTTTCTATAGGCACTGTATGCTAATGAGCAATGCTTATTTATTCACTGTTTACATTCTCGTTACATTATGCAATATCCATTTGACAAATTCATTTTGTGTCTTATTTTAGCGGTTTCTTTTTACGTCTGTTTCATCTCCCGATGCATTGTTTGTGTCACGTCTTTTTGTTGTGGTCATCTAAATCATCATTTGAGAATAGAAAAACAGTATGAGTTTTGTTTTGACTCACTGGGTTGTCTTTTAAACATTGTTGCAGAATCAAAACACAATACTGTACCCCAGTGGTCAACAACCTTTTCTGAGTCAAGATCACTTTCTGAGTCAAAATGCAAGCTGAGATCTACCGCTCAGATTATTTTTTTTAAACATGACTGAAAAATCTTAAACCTATGCAACATTAACCAATTAAAAACAGTTCTGTAGCAATGAGACCCAATACATTATCACTGCATTGGCTATGCTTGAATTGCCCTGCCAATGTTGTTTCTCAGGTCATTTTGAAATTACATTTAGAACATTTAGGTATATGATCACACTGGTAATAGATCATTTGTTGTATTACTTGTGAGGCACAAATTAGTGAGCATAATAATTAGCTTGCATCTGATGGTCAATCTGAGGGGATGGAGGAGAGGGGAGGCTGCCTCTCACTCACGGTCCCTCCGCCCTCCTTCCCTCTGTGGAGAAAAGGGGACAGTCTTCCAACTGATGGTGAAACTCAAATCACACTGCATTACTTCTGCCTCATGCACAAATGAATGTTGTTACTCCTATGACCAGAGAAAGTGAAATATTCCTCGATTTAAAAGAAGACAAGCAGCTAATAATAATAAGGCAAGCTTATGGAAACACTTTGCAAAACTCATCCATTGCAGCTGCAGTGCTGGTGGCTTGTAAAAGTGTTGTAGTGTTCACATTGTTGAATAAGAACTAGAACATAAACTTACATGTAAAAACAGCAGCTCTTCACTGTATTCGTTGGGTCTCTTTGCTATGCAACGAGACTTCTTTTTAAAGTCTTTGGCTCGAGAACACTGTGCAGACACCATGGTCGGAGCTATCTGGTTGGCCAGCGGTGTGCCTATAGGGGCACTTGATTGGCTCTCTGGGAACAATTTACCTTCCCGGTACTAGGGCAGCAGAACCAAGTGCACATACCGCCAACAGCGTGAAACGCATAGAAGGCTTTATCGTTGTTTTTTTACAGAAATAGTTGGTGATCGACTAGGAATGCCTTGGAGATCGACCGGTTGGTGGCCAACCCAGCACCTTTAATGTGTCACAAATTAGAGCTATTGTGTCACGACATGAATGTCACGACATCTCCACACTGTGTTCTTCCATGTAAATATAATCTAGTTATTCTATTTCTATGTAGAGAATCCCTGGTGAGGAATAGACCTACTGTATGACAAGCAGCATTCCACACAGTAGTATCATGACACGTGTTCTGCTGACTCTGAAGCAGGACTGGACACACATTTGACTGTGAAACATGTTTGAAGAGGTGAACACTAGTAGTAGCACCCATGTTTTACTGTAACAAGAACCTCCTCCTCACTCCTGGCTGGAGCAGCGGGGTGTGGGGGTGTATTCTCTCATCTCTCCTCCTGTCAGAGCCTCAGTGTTTAGTTCAGGCATGTTGCCCAACACCCCACTCACATTGGGCCAGGTGTCCTGCAGCAAACAGCCATACCTCACAACACAAAGTCCTGTGGAATGGAGTCATTGTGAAAATCTCAATTGCATACTCCTCACGTCCACTCTCCTCGCCTCCTCAAAACCCGATTCGATGAGAAAACCAGAGCTCGCTCCCCTGTGACCTTCTCTTCCAATGGGTTTTGAGGAGGCGAGGAGTATGCAATTGAGATTCTCCCATGGTGAGATTGGTGACATATTGCTCTAGTCTAGTTTGAGACCCAGTTTGCTGACTGAACTAAATCCCATAGTCTATCTTGCAGTATCATCGACTAAGCTGAACAAGCTCATGAAGTGGCTAGTAACATGTGGGTCGAGAGAATGAAGCATTGCGTGTCAGGAATGTAGGCCTACTGTTCTATTTCTGCGGTAAAGGAGACAGAGCTGGACGACAAAAGAACGACACGAGTCAGAGCCATGTTTTTAACCAACTTTAATTCCATGTTTGGCCTTCAATGGTTTGTTTTACCCTGTCATCATTGGTCAGTCTGGTACAGAACAGGGCTGGCAGTAGTAGTTGCAGGTGCTAGTCCAGGGCCATATTCATTAGCGAACACAAGCAAACAGCTTTAGTGTTGTAAATAAATCAAAACAAGCCTTTCTTATTGGACTAAATCCATATATTCCCTCTGCTTCAGTCTGTTTGGTGTATAATGAACAAGACCCAGGGTTGGGTGAGGGACAGTCACAGGAGCACAGTTTCAGAACACTTAAACACCTGGTTAAAGGAACGAGTTTCAGCTTTTTCCTGGCCCTTTCCTTGCTTGTTGCCACGGCAAAACCTCCTGTGCCACTGGCCCCGAAGAAAACTGAAAGGAGAAGGATGGAGGTGGGACTTTCAAAGCACTGTGTGAGATGTCACCCGACCAGACCCCTCCCTGCCGCAGGAAATGTCAGAAGTCTGTGAGCCAGGTAATTATGCAGGCAAAATCGGGAGCTCAAACTGAAGCTACTGCACCTTATTGCAAATGGATTGACCCAGAGTAATAAAACCGGTTTAACTGAGCACATACCCAGACTGTTGTTGTCTCAAAGTCCTGATCTCAGATCAGTTTTGCTTTTCACCTGAAATGATCCGGTTAAGATTGGTGCAGGCTAGAGCTGATCCCAGGTCTGCATTTTAGGGCAAGTTTTACAACGTGCAGTCAATGCCACATCGAGCTACCGCTTTCAAGGAGCAGGGACACTAAATCCCACTACGACCTCTGACGAGCCGTCAACCAGGCAAAGCCTCGATACAGGACTAAAATCGAATCCTACTACACCGGTTCTGACACTCGATCGTTTGCAAGCTCTGCCACATCCAAGGATTACAATGAGCTGCCTAGTGACGGAAGTCTACCAGACGAGCGAAATGCTCGCCTAGAGGAATGCACGAGAGCACCAGCTGTTCCGGACGACTGTTTGATTTCGTTCGCCATAGCCGATGTGAGTAAGACCTTTAAACAAATTAATATTCACCGCGGGGGCAGATGGGTTCACAGGACGGGAACAAAGAGCAACAACCTCTCCAGGACCCAGTCTGTAATACCTACATGTTTCAAGCAGACCACCATAGACCCTGTGTCCAAGAATGCCAAGGTAACCCGTCTAAATCACTTTCGCCCCGTAGCCCTCGGCTGTAGTGGAGCGGGTTGAGAGCGTCTCGTTCCTCGGCATCCAACACACCAACACAGTCGTGAAGAGGGCACGACAACAACTCTTCCCCCTCAGGAGGATGAAAAGATTCAGCATGGGCCCTCGGATCCTCATAAAGTTCTACAGCTGCACCATCTTGACTGGCTGCATCATCACTTGATATGGCAACTGCTTAGCATCCAACCGCAAGGCGCTACAGTGCGTGAGGCCCAGTACATCACTGGGGCTGAACTTCCTGCCATCCCAGACCTCAATAACAGGTGGTGTCAGAGGAAGGCCCTAAAAAATTGTCAGACTCCAGCCACCCAAGTCATAGACAAGCGGTACCTATGCACCAAGTCTGAAACCAATAGAACCCTGAACAGCTTCTACCCCCAAACCTTAAGATTGCTAAAGAGTGAACCAAATAGCTACCCAAACTATCTGCACTGACCCCCTTTTGCATCAACTCTTGACTCATCACATACGCTGCTGATAGTGCTTATTATCTATCCTATTGCCAAGTCACTTAATCCCTACCTATATGTACATATCTACCTCAAATACCTCATTCCCCTGCACATCAACTCCGTACTGGTGCCCCGTGTATAAAGCCAAGTTATCTTTACTCATTGTGGATTTATTCCTCGTGTTATTATCGTTCTATTGTTCTCTCTACATTGTTGGGAAGGGTAAGTAAGCATTTCACTGTTAGACTACACCAGTTCTTTAAAAGCATGTCACAAATAACACTTGATTTGGTTTTCGTTAGTGTTGTAATGGGGCGCACTGATGCCGGGTCAGTCGGGGGAGCAGGTTCCGTTGTCTGAGAGCTAATGGCCAAGATCACATTCCATTTTATTGCAGTCTTTTCTATTCACAAACCCCTTTAGAAGCAAGCCTTAGAAGATCCATTTAATATATTCAATTAAATAAATATACAGAAAGTATATGTGGGGCGATAATGTTGAGTTCTATAAAAGTGGCCTCCCAGAGTAAGACCGATCCTATTTTCTGATCAACAGTGTTGTCATCTCTCCTGAATCATCTCAAATAAAGGATGCATTGTTAGTTTATATCATCCAGTCAAATGAATGGAATGAAGCCAGAAAAGGTCAAAGTACATTAAGTAATAAGGGCTGCATAGTACAAGGGCGGGCGCTGACATTTTCATAGCGGGGGGACCTATTTTTTGCGGGGGGGTGGGGGTGGCCAAGGTGGAAGAGTACCGTCTAACGGGGGGGTACCAGACTGCATTGTGCACTTTACAAAACATTGTGCTGTTTTTCAGCATATAACATCGTACCTATTTGGCAAAAAAAACATTCATTGAGCATGAAATCGTTATGAAATGAAACTTGAGGGACCGACATGGAGACGCTGTACAGAGAAGAAGCTCCTTTTGAAGGTTCAAACTGAATGAAACTGTAACCTTCGACATGATTGGACCGTGATGATGAGAGACAGAAACACCAAAACATCTTCAGAGTCGAAATAAGCTTATTTTTCAATTCCTTGTACAATTGATGCTCCTGCTGGAAGTTTCCCCTAGGTCCAGATCTGGAATCAGCTTCCCCTCTCCAATCCTAACATTAACCATTAGTGGGAGAAGTTAAAAACTGACCCAAGATCGGCATCTAGGGGCAACGTCACCCTACTCCATTACTGAACACTTAATTAGGACTACTCAGACATTTAACAATAACCATTGGTAGACCAATATCACTAACATCCAAAAAGTCAGAAAAAAGCCACGGTCTGACTTTACACCAATGTAGTCTGCTGTAGGCTTAATGAACGTGTTAGGTAATGGCATTCCAACTAATACAGTTTCCTATGAATATTTTACAGATTTTTCTGGTAAACTTGTAGAACTTGTGGCATAATGGTCCTGTAGTCTCCATCTGAGATCATTTAAAGACAGAATGACAAAGACCACTTTCTAGCTTAGTTTAGGTCTGCCCATAGAAATATAATCTACAGTGAAATTGACATGGTCTGAGGGCCTTTACCCGTTCTAGTGATTCTGTGGGTCAGCTAATAACAAGAGGTTCTGGTGACGACTGACCATCCCACATGGAGATTTACACTACTAAACACCATGTAAAAAAAGTAAGATCATTGAATAGAATACTTCTGCGACCTTCAGTGCTTCTCTCACGGTTTCATATACAAGAGTAGAGTAAATACATGTCAAATTAGTTTACAAATATAAAATAAACGACAAAAAACAAAACAATTTGTGCAATGACAAATGGTATGCCTTTGTTTCTCTCTCAAAGGGTGAAATGTCTTGCTAGTAATTCAGGAGCTCAGGGCTGGCCCACGTTACAGTCCACTGTCTCATTCTCTCCCTGTGTCAGTTTAAAACCAGTCCATTGTCTAGCTAGTAATTCAGGAGCTCAGGGCTGGCCCACGTTACAGTCCACTGTCTCATTCTCTCCCTGTGTCAGTTTAAAACCAGTCCATTGTCTAGCTAGTAATTCAGGAGCTCAGGGCTGGCCCACGTGACAGTCCACTGTCTCATTCTCTCCCTGTGTCAGTTTAAAACCAGTCCGTTGTCTAGCTAGTAATTCAGGAGCTCAGGGCTGGCCCACGTGACAGTCCACTGTCTCATTCTCTCCCTGTGTCAGTTTAAAACCAGTCCGTTGTCTAGCTAGTAATTCAGGAGCTCAGGGCTGGCCCACGTGACAGTCCACTGTCTCATTCTCTCCCTGTGTCAGTTTAAAACCAGTCCGTTGTCTAGCTAGTAATTCAGGAGCTCAGGGCTGGCCCACGTTACAGTCCACTGTCTCATTCTCTCCCTGTGTCAGTTTAAAACCAGTCTGTTGTCTAGCTAGTAATTCAGGAGCTCAGGGCTGGCCCACGTGACAGTCCACTGTCTCATTCTCTCCCTGTGTCAGTTTAAAACCAGTCCGTTGTCTAGCTAGTAATTCAGGAGCTCAGGGCTGGCCCACGTGACAGTCCACTGTCTCATTCTCTCCCTGTGTCAGTTTAAAACCAGTCCGTTGTCTAGCTAGTAATTCAGGAGCTCAGGGCTGGCCCACGTTACAGTCCACTGTCTCATTCTCTCCCTGTGTCAGTTTAAAACCAGTCCGTTGTCTAGCTAGTAATTCAGGAGCTCAGGGCTGGCCCACGTTACAGTCCACTGTCTCATTCTCTCCCTGTGTCAGTTTAAAACCAGTCCGTTGTCTAGCTAGTAATTCAGGAGCTCAGGGCTGGCCCACGTTACAGTCCACTGTCTCATTCTCTCCCTGTGTCAGTTTAAAACCAGTCCGTTGTCTAGCTAGTAATTCAGGAGCTCAGGGCTGGCCCACGTTACAGTCCACTGTCTCATTCTCTCCCTGTGTCAGTTTAAAACCAGTCCGTTGTCTAGCTAGTAATTCAGGAGCTCAGGGCTGGCCCACGTTACAGTCCACTGTCTCATTCTCTCCCTGTGTCAGTTTAAAACCAGACCGTTTACAATGCCAGTTTGAGTTTGTCTTGCAGAGTCAAGTTAAGTCACTGTCCTTGGACAGGCAGTGTTGCCAGCGTCCTCTCCTCTTTCTCTCTGCAGGCCCATAACAAGCTAAATTAAATCTGTAGTAGTTGATGATGTAACACACATGAACGACATGATGAAGAATACAATTACGTTTAAAAAAAATGAAAAGGCTTCTTGATTGGAGAAGTTCTTCTCAGCTTCCAGTGAAGGTGTGGTCTGTCTCATTCATCCTAGATCCATTCCTGGGTTTAAGCCCTCATCCCAAAACCTCCCTCTTTCTCAGAACCAGTCTTGTCTGCTCTCTCTTCCGTCCTGCCCGAGTTCCTCAGTCTCTAGCTCCGTTCTGCCCAACGTTCTCAGCTGGGCCTAGCCCTGGGCTAGATGAACTTGAAGCACTTAGTCTTGTCGTGGGGCAGACGCGTCTTGAAGAGCACAGAGTCCACGCGGAACTGCGTGTAGAGTAAGGGCATGTAGCCGTACACCTTGACAAAGAAGTTGATGCACTTGTGGCGCTCGTGGAAGTGAGAGTCGTCATGCGACAGGGCCTGCGGGCAGCCGGGGCAGCGGAATGTCCAACGAGATGTCACCTGAGATGGGGAGAGAGAGGGAGTGTGTGAGACAGGGTGGGAGTGTGTGAGACAGGGTGGGAGTGTGTGAGACAGGGTGGGAGTGTGTGAGACAGGGTGGGAGTGTGTGAGACAGGGTGGGAGTGTGTGAGACAGGGTGGGAGTGTGTGAGACAGGGTGGGAGTGTGTGAGACAGGGTGTGAGTGTGTGAGACAGGGTGGGAGTGTGTGAGACAGGGTGGGGGTGTGTGAGACAGGGTGGGAGTGTGTGAGACAGGGTGTGAGTGTGTGAGACAGGGTGTGAGTGTGTGAGACAGGGTGGGAGTGTGTGAGACAGGGTGGGAGTGTGTGAGACAGGGTGGGAGTGTGTGAGACAGGGTGGGAGTGTGTGAGACAGGGTGTGAGTGTGTGAGACAGGGTGGGAGTGTGTGAGACAGGGTGGGAGTGTGTGAGACAGGGTGGGAGTGTGTGAGACAGGGTGTGAGTGTGTATACATATCTAATTACAATGTAACAACGACTTCTATTGCTTTGTTGATACCGTGAACATGCAGTCGTAACATATGGTCGTACACGGAGTATACCAAGCATTGCGTTGCACCTCAACCTTGCCCTCAGAACAACCTCAATTCATTGGGGCATGGACTCTACAAGGTCTCAAAACTGTTCCACAGGGATGCTGGCCCATGTTGACTCCAATGCTTCCCACAGTTGTGTCAAGTTGGCTGGATGTACTTTGGGTGGTGGTGATACATACTGGAAACTGTTGAGGGTGAAAAACCCAGCAGCGTTGCAGTTCTTGACAAAAAAAAGGTGTGCCTGGCACCAAGTACCATACCCAGTTCAACAGGAACTTAAATATTTTGTCTAGCCAATTCACCCTCTGAACGGCACACATACACAATCCATGTCTCAATTGTCTCAAGGCTTAAAAATCCATCTTTAACCTGTCTCCTCCCCTTCATCTACACTGATTGAAGTGGATTTAACAGGTGACATCAATAAGGGATCATAGTTTCACCTGGATTCACCTGGTCAGTCTATGTCATGGAAAGAGCAGGTGTTGTTAATGTTTTGTACACTCAGTGTGTGTCAATGAATACTAGCACAGAAAGCTATTGGGCCAGTAACTGAAAGGTCGTTGATTAGAATCCCTGAGTCGACTCGGTGAAAAATCTGCTACTGTGCCCTGAAGAGAGGCACTTCAGATCTAATTGAAAGGCCCTCTGGATAAGAGTGTCTGCAAAATGACAAATGTAATTGTCCACGACACACAAGATGGAGGCTTACTGCATCTCTTAAGGCTGATTTTCCAGAAAAATTCAAATCACTTAGTTACAGGAGTTTACTTCCACTACCTGCACTATTCACCAGCCTAATTCCTACCAGAGAATTCCTGTCAAGTTACACACTCCATCAAAGCATGTCCTTAAATTCCCAAACTAATTCGTAGAAACACCTCAGAATCAAGGTTCTGTATATCAAAGGGGCTAAAACTGAGGGTCTCACAACTTCCACTTGGCTCGGTTGGTATAATTAGTCCACTAGCCATAAATCTGTAAATACTAGTCAGAAATGTCTTGCAAATAGATTTAGAGGGAAACACAAGCTTAGGGCAACAATTCAATCTCTCTGTGTTCTGATTTATAATTCACAACAGCATAACGAACATGTCAGGTTGAGTAATGGTCGATCTAAGTGAGCAGAAAAATAAATCAGCAGGGCCCGGGGTGTGTGTGTTTTTGAGAGTACCTGTGTGTGTTCAAAATGTGTACGTTCGGTGTGGGTGTGTGTGCATGCGTGGCCCACTGACCTTGATAGGGGGCTTGCGGGTGATATGCGACACCAGGAAGTTCATGGCGATGTCCTCACAGTTGATGTACTCATCCACCATGTCGCGGATGGCCTGGGGCATCACGTACGAGTACAGGTACGCATAGTACTGCAGCAGAGGATCAACCAGAGTCATGTTCATTAGGGCACATAACATTTGAAACATTGGGATGAGTAAGACAGGTGAGTTGGCAGCAGAGTTATGTCGCATAGAGGTCAGGGGTCACAGGGTTGAATGATGGGAGAGGGGGAGGGACTGTACCTTGTGAAAGAAGGCGGCGCCCGTCAGTACCATGGACAGTTCACAGGAGTAGTTAGAGTTATAGAGCCATGACTGGTGGTTGACGTCCCAGGCATGGAACCTCCCAGGGAAGCCCACGATGCGGTCCCTGGCCTCCCTCCACACTCTGATAAACACAACGACACATAGAGAAACACGATGACTGACCACACTCTGATAAACACAACGACACATAGAGAAACACAATGACTGACCACACTCTGTTCAACACAACGACACATAGAGAAACACGATGACTGACCACACTCTGTTCAACACAACGACACATAGAGAAACACGATGACTGACCACACTCTGTTCAACACAACGACACATAGAGAAACACGATGACTGACCACACTCTGTTCAACACAACGACACATAGAGAAACACGATTACTGACCACACAACGACACATAGAGAAACACGATGACTGACCAGTCTGTTCAACACAACGACACGTAGAGAAACACGATTACTGACCAGTCTGTTCAACACAACGACACATAGAGAAACACGATTACTGACCACACTCTGATACCAACCAGACTGTTATACAGTTACTAACCATACTTTGATACAAACCAGACTGTTATACAGTTACTAACCATACTCTGATACCAACCAGACTTATACAGTTTTATTCAATTATGTAGAGGAAAAGTCAGCATTATACAGGGGGGAATGAGCGGAGAATTTCATCAAAATGTGACCACAATATATACATATTGCACTGTACATGAAGGCCTATAATGAAAATGATTTAGCTGACAACAAGGTCTCTACAGCTCATCAGCAAAGACAGCAATCTACAAGGAGAAGAGCTGTATAGAGGTATGTGTTGTGCATTCGCTTCTCTCCCACACACTGCACCCACCCTCATCTCTGAGGGGGTGTCCTCTCTGCATGCACACACACCTCTTCTGGAGTTACCTACATTTCTTCTTCTGGTGAACAGAGGAATTCTCCATAAGTGCACACTCGTCAAGTATATACTCCTATCAAACATCAGACCTTTTCCTTGGCGATCTAGCACATTCTCATTACATGCATGCTTTATAAATTCCCAGTGGAGCGGTTGTTCTAAGTTAGGAGAAACATTCCAGGAGAGTTCTAGATGATGGGGTAACAATCCAGGAGAGTTCTAGGTGAGGATACACATTCTAGGAGAGTTCTAGGTGAGGATAAACATTCCAGGAGAGTTCTAGATGATGGGGTAACAGTCCAGGAGAGTTCTAGGTGAGGATACACATTCTAGGAGAGTTCTAGGTGAGGATAAACATTCCAGGAGAGTTCTAGATGATGGAGTAACAGTCCAGGAGAGTTCTAGGTGAGGATAAACATTCTAGGAGAGTTCTAGGTGAGGATAAACATTCCAGGAGAGTTCTAGGTGATGGGGTAACAGTCCAGGAGAGTTCTTGGTGAGGATAAACATTCTAGGAGAGTTCTAGATGATGATAAACATTCCAGGAGAGTTCTAGATGATGGGGTAACAGTCCAGGAGAGTTCTAGGTGAGGATAAACATTCTAGGAGAGTTCTAGGTGAGGAGAAACATTCCAGGAGAGTTCAATGTGAGGATAAACATTCCAGGAGAGTTCTAGGTGAGGAGAAACATTCCAGGAGAGTTCAAGGTGAGGAGAAACATTCCAGGAGAGTTCAAGGTGAGGAGAAACATTCCAGGAGAGTTCAAGGTGAGGAGAAACATTCCAGGAGAGTTCAAGGTGAGGAGAAACATTCCAGGAGAGTTCAAGGTGAGGAGAAACATTCCAGGAGAGTTCAAGGTGAGGAGAAACATTCCAGGAGAGTTCAAGGTGAGGAGAAACATTCCAGGAGAGTTCAAGGTGAGGAGAAACATTCCAGGAGAGTTCTAGGTGAGGAGAAACATTCCAGGAGAGTTTAAGGTGAGGAGAAACATTCCAGGAGAGTTCAAGGTGAGGAGAAACATTCCAGGAGAGTTCAAGGTGAGGAGAAACATTCCAGGAGAGTTCAAGGTGAGGAGAAACATTCCAGGAGAGTTCAAGGTGAGGAGAAACATTCCAGGAGGTTTAAGAGGAGAAACATTCCAGGAGAGTTCAAGGTGAGGAGAAACATTCCAGGAGAGTTCAAGGTGAGGAGAAACATTCCAGGAGAGTTCAAGGTGAGGAGAAACATTCCAGGAGAGTTCTAGGTGAGGAGAAACATTCCAGGAGAGTTCAAGGTGAGGAGAAACATTCCAGGAGAGTTCAAGGTGAGGAGAAACATTCCAGGAGAGTTCAAGGTGAGGAGAAACATTCCAGGAGAGTTCAAGGTGAGGAGAAACATTCCAGGAGTTCAAGGTGAGGAGAAACATTCCAGGAGAGTTCAAGGTGAGGAGAAACATTCCAGGAGAGTTCAAGGTGAGGAGAAACATTCCAGGAGAGTTCAAGGTGAGGAGAAACATTCCAGGAGAGTTCAAGGTGAGGAGAAACATTCCAGGAGAGTTCAAGGTGAGGCGAAACATTCCAGGAGAGTTCTAGGTGAGGAGAAACATTCCAGGAGAGTTTAAGGTGAGGAGAAACATTCCAGGAGAGTTTAAGGTGAGGAGAAACATTCCAGGAGAGTTCAAGGTGAGGAGAAACATTCCAGGAGAGTTCAAGGTGAGGAGAAACATTCCAGGAGAGTTCAAGGTGAGGAGAAACATTCCAGGAGAGTTCAAGGTGAGGAGAAACATCCCAGGAGAGTTCAGGGTGAGGAGAAACATTCCAGGAGAGTTCAATGTGAGGCGAAACATTCCAGGAGAGTTCAAGGTGAGGAGAAACATTCCAGGAGAGTTCAAGGTCAGGAGAAACATTCCAGGAGAGTTCTATGTGAGGAGAAACATTCCAGGAGAGTTCAAGGTGAGGCGAAACATTCCAGGAGAGTTCAGGATAATTCATGACAAATGACACCATTCATACAGTGCAGCATTTTGCCTGCCCGGACATGCTGCAGTGGCTAACCTTTAGATGATACACAGAGTGCTGTTCACATAATCACAAGTCCCCACTTAGGCTTTAAACGGTACTTAAAGCTACAGCCTGGGATTTAAAGCTGTTCAATAGTAAATTAAATCCTTGATATTTACCCATTGATCCTTGAAGAATATAACTTATAAATGTCTGAGGGACATAGCATAACCATGTCTTTATCATAACCCAAAATATAGGCTGAGGTTTTATTTCTCCATTGTTTAAGAAAAGCAAGAATGTAAACAATGCATAGTTTCAAAATATGGTTAAGATTTTGTAAAAATATGTTCAGTCATTGCATGTAGAGCGCCGTCTATGGATTTGGGAGGGGTTACATTTCCCTAGCACGGCCATTTTGTTGTTTATTTTTATCCAAGAACGTAGTTTTACATATGGTATTACAGTGCATTCGGAAAGCATTTTTTTGTTTAATTACAGACGTATTCTAAAAATGATTAAATACTCCGCTCAGGTGCATCCTGTTTCCATTGATCATCCTTGAGATGTTTCTACAACCTGATTGGAGTCCACTTGTGGTAAATTCAATTGATTGGACATGATTTGGAAGGGCACACACGTCAATATAAGGTCCCTTAGTTGACAATGCATGTCAGAGCAAAAAACAAGCCATGAGGTCAGAGGAATTGTCTATAGAGCTCCGAGAAAGGATTGTGTCGAGGCACAGATCTGAGGAAGGGTACCAAAATATGTCTGCAGCATTGAAGGTCCCCAAGACCACAGTGGCCTCCGTTGTTCTTAAATGGAAGAAGTTTGGAACCACCAAGACTCTCCCTAGAGCTGGCCGCCCGGCCAAACTGAGCAATCAGGGGAGAAGGACCTTGGTCAGGGAGGTGACCAAGAACCGGATGGTCACTCTGACAGAGCTCCAGAGTTCCGCTGTGGAGATGGGAGAATCTTCCAGAAGGACAACCATCTCTGCAGCACTCCACCAATCAGGCCTTTACGTTAGAGTGGATACGCGGAAGCCACTCCTCAGTAAAAGGCACATGACAGCCCGCCTTGGAGTTTGACAAAAGGTACCTAAAGTACTCACAGATCATGAGAAACAAGATTCGCTGGTCTGATCAAGGAAACGTCTGGAGGAAACCTGGCACCATCCCTACAGTGAAGCACGGTGGTGGCAGGATCATGCTGTGGGGATATTTTTCAGCGGCAAGAACTGGGAGACTTGTCAGGATCGAGGGAAAGATGAATGCAGCAAAGTAGAGAGAGATCCTTGATTAAAAACTTGCTCCAGAGAACTCAGGACCTCAGACTGGGGAAAAGGTTCACCTTCCAACAGGACAACGACCCTAAACACACAGCCAAGACAACGCAGGAGTGGCTTCAGGACAAGTCTCTGAATGTCCTTGAGTGGCCCAGCCAGAGCCAGGACTTGAACCCGTTGAACCCGACCGAACATTTCTGGAGAGACCTGAAAATAGCTGTGCAGCGACACTCCCCATCCAACATGACAGAGCTTGAGAGGATCTACAGAAGAAAATGAGAGAAACTCCCCCAGTACAGGTGTGCCAAGCTTGTAGCGCCATACCCAAGACTCGAGGCTGTAATCACTGTAAAGGTGCTTCAACAAAGTACTGAGTAAATGGTCTGAATACTTTCCGAATGCACTGTATATATTCAAGCTGAGGCAAGTCTAGCTCGGGTGGTGCTTGAAAATTCAACATGGTCCATTTTTCTCTTGTTGATCTGTCAGGGTCAGTGAGATGTGTTTGTTTTGTGTGGTATATTCTGTGCTTCAAATGATTTTCAATGTCAGTGTGGGTTGGTATTTGGTATTTTATTAGGATCCGCATGAGCTGTTGCAGCAGCTACTCTTCCTGGGGTCCACACAAAGCATGAAATAATACAGGACATTAATAGACAAGAACAGCTCAAGGACAGAACTACATAAATGTAAAACGTCCCACACAACCTACATATCAGTACATACACACAATATCTTTGATGGAAAGGAGTTCCACGCAATCATGGCTCTATATAATACTGAAGGTTTATTTTTTATTGTTCTGGATTTTGGGACTGTGACAAGACCCTGGTGGCATGTCCGGTGGGGTAAGTGTGTGTGTCAGTGCTGTATGTAAGTTGATTATGCAAACATTTTGAATTTAACAATGTTTCTTATAAAAACAAGAAGTGATGCAGTCAGTCTCTCCTCTACATCTAGCCAAGAGAGACTGACATGCATTGTATTGATATTAGCTTTCTGAATGTTAGAGTTTAAAAAAATATTTTGGAATAAGTGTCAATTCACACATTTGTCATTATATGTAGACAGATAATCTGTCTGCTGGGTTCCAAAGAAAATTGTATCTTTATAAATCTATTAAACACAAAACATATGGCACTTTCTTTTTCCAAAGAACTTTGGCTCTGATGACTGGTCCCAACACAGACCCCCCTCACTGACCTGAACCCAAACATGATCTCGTCGTGGCGGAGGTGGGCGTCGTCGTCGATGGACAAGATGGCTTCCGTCTCCACGACGTCCCAGGGCAGGAACCGGTTGTTGAGGCTGTTCTTCTCCGTGCGCACCACCTGCAGGACAGGAGACATGTTAAAGGGATAGTGCAACATCTTGGCCCTTTTGTCTTCTTCCCCAGAGTCAAATTAACTCAGGGATGAACTCATGGATACCATTTTTATGTCTCTGTGTGCAGTTTGAACGAAGTTGAAGGTATTTTCTGGAGCCATCGCTAACTTGTGTTAAAGCAAAGACTGGAAGTCCACAGGAATCTTCACTGAAAAAACATATTTTAGTATTTTGTTTATTAGTTCATTTGTAATACAATCCCAATAATGTGTGCATGCCAGCAGTCACCTTTTCAAAATAGAGGACTTCCAGTGCAGAGCAAAAACAGTGTGTTGTGCATCCTTTGAGTCCTAATGTGGAATGTCATTAAAGTAGGCCTAGAGCACAGGGTAGTAAACCATGGGCCAAACCACTCAGCCCCCCTTTCTCAACAACATTCTTAGACTAACCACTCTTTAAAAACATGAAGGTATTTAATTTTACCTTTATTTTACTAGGCAAGTCAGTTTAGAACAAATTCTTATTTTCAATGACGGCCTAGGAACAGTGGGTTAACTGCCTGTTCAGGGGCAGAACGACAGATTTGTACCTTGTCAGCTCGGGGATTTGAACTTGCAACCTTTCGGTTACTAGTCCAACGCTCTAACCACTAGGCTACCCTGCCATATGTCCATTAGCAATAAATATTTAAGAGGATTTTAAAATGTGTCAACCAATTAGGCTATTAATTCAAGATCATTCAACTATCATCCCATCACAACCCCCTGCAGAGAGGGAATCTCGCCCACAGGCTGTGTCATTTGGGGTTCTTGAATATTCTGTTTAACTTCTCAACTACTATAAAAGCCAGACCTTTTCTGTGGACTAAACATGTTCTATTTCCTTTTATATCAGTGGGTGTATTTTGACTGGCTGGCCTGCAGACCTGTAGGGAAAAGCTTCAAAGCGAAGCAGGGAGAGCAGATCAAATCAGCTTCAGGAGCTAGTCTGATGTACTAGAGCGCACTCTCTCAGACACACAGCCTCAGACTGCTGCACCACATCACAGGTTGAGTTTACACCTTTTGCATTTCAGAGTATTCTCTCCCATTCAATAATATTGTTCATTCTGAGCAGTGAGAGCACTAAGCAGCAGGGGTATGTTTGGTATTCAGCGAAGGTGGAAGGTACTCACCACGATGGGCAGGCCGATGTCTGGCCACAGCAGGTCGTCTGAAGGAGGCTTGGGGGAGTTCCACACCACCACCACCTTGTTGAGGTAAGGCAGCCCGTTGAGCCTCTCCAGGGAGTTCATCAGAACCTCCTCTCTCTCATAGGTCAGCATGACCACGGTGAACTGCTCCCGGGGCACGTTCCCACCCAGCGCTGCCTGAAACTCCTTCCCCGAGCCACCCGTGCCACTGCCAATGGGGCGGAAGCCCGTGCCCGAACCCAGGAACTTGGCCTCTGAGGGCAGCACCGGGTCCAGCGGTGTGTGAGGGAAGAGGTGGAAAGGCCCCGGGGCGCGGTTCCAGGTCTGGTAGGTGTCGGATGCTGTGTAGGTGAAGTTTCGAAGGAAGCGTGGTGAGGCGTAGGGTGGCTCCGTCTCCACGGGACCCAGGTCCAGGTCGCCATTGTCGCCCATGTTAGCGTCCGTGCCCGCCATCTTGCCCGCCTTGTGGGGGATCTCCTGGGCAGGTTCCTCGTGGATGGGTGCGGGGGGCACCTGGATGCGGGTCCGGACGCTAGCCAGAATTGTGCCCAGGACGTTCTCTGAGGTAGAGAAGTAGGTTTCCCACAGGAAGCGGCCCTGCCGCCGCATGGCCAGCAGGTCATTGTCTGATAGGCTGCGTAGCAGGAAGTGCAGCTCGGTGATGCGGGGCTTGGGCACCATAATGGCCGCCTCGCTCCAGTGGACCAGCTGATGGTAGGGCAGCCTGGCATGATCCCCCAGTACCACAGGGATGGCCCCCACCTCCAGGGCCTCAAACAGCCTCATGCCGTTGCCCGCTGAGGCCATCAGTTGACCGTCCCCGGGGGAGATGACCAAGGCAAAGGTGGAGGCCTTAAGGACCTCTAGCCGCTCCTCCCTCTCCCCACACAAGGCCCACTCTGTGGGCAGGCTGGGCTGCGGGCTCTTACAGGTGAACTCCACCAGCACCCGGTCCAGGCGGCTGTCCTGCACTGCCTTAAGCGTTCCGATGATGCGATCGTCGTAGTCGGCTGGCGGGTCTCCCTCCATCTCCTCCTCAAAGGACTGAGGCGGCCCCTCCTGCAGGCTGCTCCTCAGAGACTCCACTCTCTCGCCCTGGAAGGTAAACAGGTACTTCCTCTTGACGGGCACCTGGGGTGGCACCTCCAGGAAGTTGGGCTCAGAGAGGGCGTGAACCAGTGGGGACACCACCAGGTCAAAGCCCTCGCGGTACTGCTGCTCAAGAAAGGTGGACTGAGCCACTGCCGCCCGGCCCGTGCTCACATTGTACAGGAAGTTCTGTGTCATGGACTTCCTGGAAAGGTGGACCAGAAGATGGTTGTGTCCGTCAGACCTCCAGTACGGCAAAGCCTTCAGCTGCTTCTCCAGCGCTGAGGGGGCCGGGAGGGGGGAGGAAGGAGACTCCTGCAGCTCCCCCACCAGCACCACATACAGACAGGCGATGCTGGGGTTGTCCGTCACGTAGATGCTGCTCTTCACAGAGGTGGCGAAGGCCTGCCTGACCAGCGGGTCCAGAGACTCACCCCAGGGGTAGGAGGCCGTGTCGTAGACGTACACAGGGAAGCCCGAGGTCATCGGGCAGCGGGCGTAGTCGAAGCAGGAGCGCAGGCGGCAGGCGTGGGCAGACTTGGGCGGGGGTAGTCCTGGGTCGTCCTTGTCAGGTAATAACCTCACGGGAAGCGAGAGCTTGGGCTGGTTCTGGGCCATCAGCTCCTTGTATGAGTGCTCCGTCTGGCTGATAACGTTCTTCAACTGCAGCAGGTCCTGCTTGGCACTGTCGATGCTACGCTTGCACGCTTCGATACGCAGGTTGAGTCGGACGATCTCCCCGTTCAGCTCCTGCCGCTTGGCCTCCAGCTGAAGCAGCTCCTCGCTGACCGACTCGCGGATGCGGCACAGGTCCTGCACGTGCTTGGCTTCGCACAGCTCACCGCCGGGCCGAGGGCCGAAGATGCGCTTGTCGGGGCCGCCTGCCTCGTCGATGGTGGTGAGGTAGTAGTGAGCAATGAGCGGGAAGAAGACCAGGATGAAGAAGAGCATGAAGCTGAGCCAGGTGAGGCGCACGCGCCGCAGCACCCACGGCTGGCCACCAGCCCCCACCCCGCCACCGTTACGCTGCATCATGGGTTAGGGTCACTGGGCTCAGTGCCGCACCGGAGAGTCTACTAGTCTACAGGAATCAGCAGCCATGGTGCAACCTCGTCAACATGGTGAAAGTGTGGACGCTAAACCATCAGTTGTTCATCGACTTGTTTTTTCCTTATAAAATGTAGATCTACTTGATCTTGGTTTTGCTTTTGGTATCAGATGTCGGGGGACCTCACCTTTATCCTGCAGGTGTGCCATAGTTCAGACAAGTCCATGCCATCATTCCTTTTGTATGATGTAGTTGTATTCCTGACCTATGTAAGCACAGTGTCGGAGAAGGGAGACCCTTCTGGGAAACGCCTTGGACGAGAGCATGGCTGTTCACAGTGCAGCAGAGTGTCATCATCGGTCGGCCGCTCCTGCCCAGGTTGTGCCCATTATCTGGGTCCGAGTGGGTCTGCCAAAGAGCGAAAGGCCTCCAAATGTCAAAACCTAAAACAGATACAGAAAAACTATGTCAAAATGAGAATATATAAGGTCCCTAAAGGCCTGCACATACTGTAGGATATTGCAGTCTCAGCTGCTGGCGCTGGCACATACGCAGATTAAATACACCTCTGCAGTTGACGTTGCCTACATTGGTTGACATAGCCTCGCAAGCCAATCGCAGAATGTGATGACAGAACGGAAGCAAAATGTACCATCTGGCCAGGTTGATAACAAGATTGTAATTTGGTAACATCGCACAGTGTGACGTAATAATCGTAAAAGACAACCTGATTTACAGCGTGGGAAGGCCTTTGGCTGGCATTCTTAGTATATCAGATTAATAAACTCACAGAAAGTTTAGCCTTCACATCATAGTCCAAATAGGCATCAAACCAGAACAATACACTCACTGAGGATGTCACTAGGATAAATAACATTGTCAAGAATTAAAATGTGTGCTTTTGTGTGAGTGACAGATGTTTAAAGTTAATTTAAAAGTCCTATATACTGCATAATTTACAACACACAGCCTAGTTTTTCATTTCTCTCTACAGGCCTGAGATCAGTAAATTATCTGAAAAGCAGCACTGGGCGTACTGTATCAAAACTGCTGACAAGGTAAGATTCTACCAACAGCATCTCCTTCCTCGACTCTACATCCTTATTTGGAACGAGGGCTTTCTCCTCCTCACCAGCTTTCACATCACAGGCTACATCACTTACCAGACAGGTCTTCCTCCTGAACAGCTCAAAAACAAAAGAGGCTGCAGGATCACAATACTGACTAGGCTTCTCTGTGTTGGGGTAAACAGCAACAAAAAAAGGTTTAGGTTTGCTATCAGCAGATAAATCCTAGTGCAGATAAGAGACTGATTCAGCATAAAGGGCAGTGGTGAACGGGAGGACACCTAAAATAAAATGTTGGGTATTACTCCTCAGACAACAGCCATAATGCATCAGTGAAGAATGAAAATAGCCTACTCTCTGGCAGACCAAAATAAAAAAAAGGCATAGAACACAAAATAATCAATGCTGGTTCTAGTCTCTGACAAGGCAACAAGGTCTGGCTCCCCTAGTGGATATACACTACACAAGGCTCATCTTGTTTGGTAAACTACTCTGGCTCCCCCTAGTGGATATACCTTCCCAAGTTCTCTCACGTCACCCCGCTCCTCCGCTCTCTCCACTGGCTTCCAGTTGAAGCTCGCATCTGCTACAAGACCATGGTGCTTGCCTACGGAGCTGTGAGGGGAACAGCACCTCAGTACCTCCAGGCTCTGATCAGGCCCTACACCCAAACAAGGGCACTGCGTTCATCCACCTCTGGCCTGCTCGCCTCCCTACCACTGAGGAAGTACAGTTCCCGCTCAGCCCAGTCAAAACTGTTCGCTGCTCTGGCCCCCAATGGTGGAACAAACTCCCTCACGACGCCAGGACAGCGGAGTCAATCACCACCTTCCGGAGACACCTGAAACCCCACCTCTTTAAGGAATACCTAGGATAGGATAAGTATTTCTTCTCACCCCCCTTTAAGATTTAGATGCACTATTGTAAAGTGACTATTCTACTGGATGTCATAAGGTGAATGCACCAATTTGTAAGTCGCTCTGGATAAGAGCGTCTGCTAAATGACTTAAATGTAAAATGTAAATGGATATACACTACACAAGGCTCATCTTGTTTGGTAAACTACTCTGGTCCCCCTAGTGGATACACACTACACAAGGCTCCTCTTCCTTGGTTAGCTACTCTGGCTCCCCCTAGTGGATATACACTACACAAGGCTCCTCTTGTTTGGTAAACTACTCTGGTTCCCCCTAGTGGATATACACTACACAAGGCTCCTCTTCCTTGGTTAGCTACTCTGGCTCCCCCTAGTGGATATACACTACACAAGGCTCCTCTTGTTTGGTAAACTACTCTGGTTCCCCCTAGTGGATATACACTACACAAGGCTCCTCTTCCTTGGTAAACTACTCTGGCTCCCCCTAGTGGATATACACTACACAAGGCTCCTCTTCCTTGGTAAGCTACTCTGGTTCCCCCTAGTGGATATACACTACACAAGGCTCCTCTTCCTTGGTAAACTACTCTGGTTCCCCCTAGTGGATATACACTACACAAGGCTCCTCTTCCTTGGTAAACTACTCTGGCTCCCCCTAGTGGATATACACTACACAAGGCTCATCTTGTTTGGTAAACTACTCTGGCTCCCCCTAGTGGATATACACTACACAAGGCTCCTCTTGTTTGGTTAGCTACTCTGGCTCCCCCTAGTGGATATACACTACACAAGGCTCATCTTGTTTGGTAAACTACTCTGGCTCCCCCTAGTGGATATACACTACACAAGGCTCCTCTTCCTTGGTTAGCTACTCTGGCTCCCCCTAGTGGATATACACTACACAAGGCTCCTCTTCCTTGGTTAGCTACTCTGGCTCCCCCTAGTGGATATACACTACACAAGGCTCATCTTGTTTGGTAAACTACTCTGGCTCCCCCTAGTGGATATTAGGGATGCACCGGTACAGTGGGGTCAGGGTTCCGTATGCATCACAGTTTGTGGGCCACAGTAACTGTATGGTTTCGGTATCTTTAAATGTAAGATTTTTTTTAAAACACATCGCCCTTTAAGGAGAAGTTTATCTAAAGTTCCATGTATAATAGTTGTATCTTTATCAATGTTTATTATGAGTTTTTCTGTAAATTGATGTGGCTCTCTGCAATATCACCGCATGTTTTAGAACTACTGAACGTAACGCGCCAATGTAAATGCCAATGTTTTTCTGTGGCTTGGTGGTGACCTAACATAATCGTTTGTGGTGCTTTCGCTGAAAATCATTTTTGAAATCAGACACTGTGGCTGGATTAATGAGAATTGTATCTTTAAAATGGTGTAGAATACTTGTATGCTTGAGAATTTTGTTGTTTTGATTTTGGCTCCCTGCACTTTCACTGGCTGTTGCGGGGCGGTTCCGCTAGCGAGGGGGTTCCCCTAGAACCCCAGTCCTAGACAGGTTAAGTTCTAGACCTCAGCTGAATCTGGTAATGAATGGTGTGGCTGTTGAACAAGTTGAGGAAACTAAATTACTTGGCGTTACCTTAGATTGTAAACTGTAATGGTCAAGACATATAGATTCAATAGTTGTAAAATGGGGAGAGGTCTGTCCGTAATAAAGAGATGCTCTGCTTTTTTGACGCCACACTCCAACAAGCAAGTTCTGCAGGGTCTAGTTTTGTCTTATCTTTATTATTGTCCTGTCTAGACCTAATTAATGCAACTGGCCCAGAACAGAGCGGCACGTCTTGCTCTTCATTGTAATCACAGGGCTGATATAAATACTATGCATGCCAGTCTCTCTTGGCTAAGAGTTGAGGAGAGACTGACTGCATCACTTCTTTTTATAAGAAACTTGTTTGCATAGTCAACTTACACACAGCTCTGACACACACGCTTACCCCACCAGAGGTATTTTCACAGTCCCCAAATTCAGAACAAATTCAAGAAAGGGTACAGTATTATATAGAGCCCTTATTGCATGGAGCCATCTCATATTGCGCAAATAAACAGCAAACCTGGTTTAAAAAAAACAGCTAAAGCACCATCTCACGGCACAACAGCTCTCCCCTATTTGACCTAGATAGTTTGTGTGTATGCACTGACATGTGGGCTACGTGTGCCTTAATAAAATATATATATGTTGTTTTGTCCTTGAGCTGTTCTTGTCTATTGATGTTCTGTATTATGTCATGTATTGTGTGGACCCCAGGAAAAGTAGCTGCTGCTTTTGCAACAACTAATGGGGATCCTAATACAATACCAAATACTGTATGATTCAGTGCAGTATGCCGGTCAGAATTGATTAAAAAAGGTAATGCATGCCTACATATTAAGAAAGAGGTAAGAGTGGTTGTCAGGCAAAAATGATATGAAAATGTTTTCCCATTGTGACGTTTGATGTACAGTTACATTCACATGTTGCCTAACACGTGCTATTGACTTCACAGCTGGCGATGCCTCATCGCAATTGGTTATTCCCCATAATTCTATGACTTGGTCAATGAACGTCATCACTTCAGTGCCTTCAGAAAGTGTTCACACCCCTTGAATTGATCCACAGTCCTTTGTGCTACAGCCTGAATTTAACATTTATTGAATTGAGATTGTTTTTGTCACTGGCCTACACACAATAACCCATAATGTCAAAGTAGAATTATTTTTTACAAATTATCTTCTTGGATATAGGGGGCGCTCTTTTAATTTATGGATAAAAAAACATTCCCATTTTAAACAAGATATTTTGTCACGAAAAGATGCTCGACTATGCATATAATTGACAGCTTTGGAAAGAAAACACTCTGACGTTTCCAAAATTGCAAAGATATTGTCTGTGAGTGCCACAGAACTAATGTTACAGGTGAAACCAAGATGAAACTTCAAACAGGAAGTGAGCCAGATTTTTGAGGCGCTGTGTTCCAATGTCTCCTTATATGGCTGTGAATGCGCCAGGAACGAGCCTACACTTTCTGTCGTTTCCCCAAGGTGTCTGCAGCATTGTTACGTATTTGTTGGCATATCATTGGAAGATTGACCATAAGAGACTACATTTACCAGGTGTCCGCCTGGTGTCCTCCGTCAAAATTGGTGCGTAATCTCCAGCTGCAGGTATTTTCCCATGTGATTCAGAGGAGAAACCAAACTGCCACGAATGACTTATCATCGAATAGATATGTGAAAAACACCTTGAGGATTGATTCTAAACAACGTTTGCCATGTTTCTGTCGATATTATGGAGTTAATTTGGAAAAAAGTTTGGCGTTTTGATGAACAAAACGGAGCGATTTCTCCTACACAAATAATATTTTTGGAAAAACTGAACATTTGCTATCTAACTGAGTCTCCTCATTGAAAACATCCGAAGTTCTTCAAAGGTAAATTATTTTATTTGAATGCTTTTCTTGTTTTTGTGAAAATGTTGCCTGCTGAATGCTAGGCTTAATGCTATGCTAGCTATCAATACTCTTACACAAATGCTTGTTTTGCTATGGTTGAAAAGCATATTTTGAAAATCTGAGACGACAGTGTTGTTAACAAAAGGCTAAGCTTGAGAGCCAATATATTTATTTAATTTCATTTGCGATTTTCATGCATAGTTAACGTTGCGTTATGGTAATGAGGCTATAATTACGATTCACAATGTCTTGAGTCGATACGTATTCAACCCTTTTGTTATGGCAAGAGTACAAATGTGCTTAACAAGTCACATAAGAAGTTGCATGGACTCTGTGTGCAAAAATAGTGTTTTCCATGACTACCTCCTGTCTGTACCCCACACATACTATTATATGTAAGGTCCCTCAGTCAAGCAGTGAATTTCAAACACTGATTCAACCAGAAAGACCAGGGAGGTTTTCCAATGGCTCGCAAAGAAGGGCACCTATTGGTAAATTATTTTAAAAAAGAGATATTGAATATCTCTTGAGCATGGTGAAGTTATTAATTACACGTTGGATGGTGTATCAATACACCCAGTCACTACAAATGCTTTCTTCCTGGCTCGGTTGCCGATGAGAAAACTCAGGGATTCGGACTCAGGGATTTCACCATGAGGCCAATAGGACTTTAAAACAGTTAGTTTAATGGCAGTGATAGGAAAAAACTGAGGATGGATCAACAACATTGTAGTTACTCCACAATATGACCCTAATTGACAGTGAAAATTAAGCTTGTTCAGAATAAAAAATATTCCAAAACATGCACACTGTTTGCAGCAAGGCACTAAAGTAATACTGCAAAAAAATGTGGCAAAGCAATTCACTTTTTGTCCTGAATACAAAGTGTTACGTTTGTGGCATATCCAATAAAGCACATTACTGAGTACTACTCTCCGTATTTTCAAGCGTAGTGGTGGCTGCATCATGTTATGGGTATGCTTATAATCAGGACTGAGGAGTTTTTTTTAGGATAAAAAATAAAACCTGACTGGTGCTAAGCACAGGCATACTCCTAGAGGAAAACCTGGTTGTCTGCTTTCTACCAGACACTGGGAGATGTATTCACCTTTTAGTAGGACAATATCCTAAAACATAAGTCCACATCTATACTAAAGTTGTTTACCAAGAAGACGGTGAATGTTCCTGAGTGGCCGAGTTACAGTTTCGACTTAAATTTGTTTGAAAATCTGAAAATGGTTTTCTTGCCAAGATCAACAACCAATTTGACCGAGCTTGAAGAATTTTGAACTAGAATAATCAGCAAAACGTTTCACATCCAGGTGTGGAAAGCTCTTAGACAGTTACCCAGAAAGACTCACAGCTATCATCTCTGCCAAAGGGCATATTAACATGTATTAACTCAATGGTTTTAATACTTACCTAAATCAAGATTATGGTTTACCTTTTTTAAAAATTTTTTTTACAAATGTTATAATTTTTCTTCCGCTCTGACAGAGTATTTTGTGTAGATCGTTGACAAGAAATGTTTTTTTTTGTGTACTTTTACCTTATTTTCTCCCCAATTTTGTGATATCCAATTGGTAGTTAGTCTTGTCCCAACGCTGCAGCTCCCCTATGATTCGGGAGAGGTGAAGGTTGAGAGCCATGCTTCTTGACACACTGCTTGCTTAACCCGGAAGCCAGCCGCACAAATGTGTCGGAGGAAACGCGTCAGCTGGCAACCGAAGTCAGCTTACAGGTGCCCGTCCTGCAACAAGGAGTTGCTAGAGAGCGTTGAGACAAGGAAAGCCCAGCAGGCCAAACCCTCCCTTAACCCGGACAATGCTGGGCCAATTGTGCACCGCCTCATGGGTGTCCCGCTCATGGCCGGCTGTAACACAGCCCGGGATCAAACCCGCTGCGATGCAGTGCCTGAGACCTCTGCGCCACTTGTGTGGCCCTAAGAAATACATTTTAATCCCACTTTGTAACAGAACAAAATCTGGAAAAAGTCAAGTTCCTTTGGGGTGCCTCAAACTGTCATGGTTACCAGCTGAGAAACTTTTGAGTTGATTTTACTCTTACTTCATAGTTTGTCTGAGCAGTGTCTTAACATCATCGAAAAACCTACTCAGAACTGGGAGGTTTTTTGTCTTAACCTCTTGCTCCTACCAGACACGCAGGCGTCCCATCTAGACATCTGGAAATGCAAATGCGCTACGCTAAATGCTAATAGTACTAGTTAAGACTCAAACGTTCATTAAAATACACATGCAGGGTATTGAATTAAAGCTACACTCGTTGTGAATCGAGGCAACAAGTCAGATTTTTAAAATGCTTTTCGGCGAAAACATGAGAAGCTATTATCTGATAGCATGTAACACCCCAAAAGACCCGCAGGGGACGTAAACAAAATAATTAGCATAGTCGTCGCTACACAAACCGCACAAATAAAATATAAAACATTCATTACCTTTGACCATCTTCTTTGTTGGCACTCCTAGATGTCCCATAATCACTATTGGGTATTTTTTTTTTCGATTAAATCGGTCCATATATAGCCTAGATATCGATCTATGAAGACTGTGTGATAAACGAAAAAAAATAGCGTCTTATAACGTAACATCATTTTTTAAATTAAAAAAGTCGACGATAAACTTTCACAAAACACTTCGAAATACTTTTGTAATGCAACTTTAGGTATTAGTACACGTTAATAAGCAATCAAATTGATCACGAGGCGATGTATATTCTATAGCTGTTTGTCTGGAAATAATGTCCGGGTAAATCTAAACCAAAATATCCGGTCGGAGACCTGAACAAATGGCTTGTCTCTTCTTCGTTTGACGAAGAAACAAAGCCTAGGCAAATGACAAGACTGTTGACATCGTGTGGAAGCTGTAGGTATTGCAACCTCAGCCCCATTTATTGTGGTTCGCCTTTATCAATGGGTTGAAGTGGCAGATGGATATATATTTCCATTTTCAGTGATCAGATCTTCCTGCGCTTTTCGATTAAACGCACGTTCTGTTATAGTCACAGCCGTGATTTAACCAGTTTTATAAGCATCTGAGTGTTTTCTATCCACACATACTAATCATATGCATATACTATATTCCTGGCATGAGCAGCAGGGCGCTGAAATGTTGCGCGATTTTTAACAGAATGTTCGAAAAAGTAGGGGGTAGGAGTAACAGGTTAAAACAGGTTTTACCAGGCTTCCCAGGACCTTTTTTGAGATGCTTTTTGGATACGGTCCCTGGTTACTATTTTTCTGGAAGTTTGATGTTTCGCGAGCCAATGCTAAATAGCGTTTGCGAAATGACTGGAAGTGAACAGGTATGGTAGCGTATGTTTTGGTTAAGTAGAAAAACAGCTTAATTAACAGAATCTTGCAGTATCCCTTTAAACTTATTCTGGAGGGTAAGCCAGTGTGTGATGCTTGTCCTGCTAGTCTAGACCTGTCTGGTTTTCACCATAAAGATATAAGCCTAAAGCCTTCCAGGCTCACAAGGCCTAGATTCACTCTTTTCATCATTATAGACTCAATGACCACTATTCACACCCTTTTATCATACTAACGTCATCGCGTTGCCTTGTCACTGTCCCCTGACACACATTATATCACTTGACAAAGTTAGCCAACATAGCTCATGAATTCATAGGAGCGTTTTTTATATGGCCGAAATGAAATTAATTTGGAGAATCGCCAATGCGTAGACTGCGCCGTTCCCAGCTCTGAGCACCGATGTGCTTACTAACCCATCGACTGGCTGCTCAACAGTGAAAATATCCTTTATCTGGGTCATCAAACAGACTCTGCCTCTCCCTCCTCCCGCCCTGGCCTCCTGATTTGAAAATGTTGGAGAATTCTGTCCCCCTGAAATAGAGCTAGCCCAAGCTCTCACACATTATCGGCCGGCAGCTTTACATATTCCTGTTGATGTAGCCGCTTGAAGGTGAAGGCAAGGGCACCACATCTTAATGCATGCATTGTAATGCAATGTGTTCTGGGCTGCCTCTGTCTATTCCTCCTTGCACTGGTTTTTCTCCCAGAGTGCAAGTGGACACCACCTCAGCACTGTCATCTATTAGGAGCATAACATAAAACTGCCTCGCAACACGTGCCTATCCCGATGATTAGATTATCATTGATTCTCTCATAAACTGTGGCTGGCTTGATCGATACTGTCTGTGCGTTTGTGTGTGTTCCACATCCATACCCTACAGGTTAAATTGAACTCGGTAGTAGAGGGTCAAGACTGTACTCTGAGGATTAGCCAAATCCTGCCGTTGTAGACGAGACTCGGTGTGTGTGTGTGTGTTTCACCCCAGGTCTAACGTCAACACTAAATCTGTGTGTTCACAGCCCCAGATTAGAGGTGGCGTTGGTTTGGCTCCGAGAGGCTGAAGCATCTGTCTCCCATTTACTTTGGAGATCTGCATCACTGGCCTGAAACCTTGCAGTGATTAATCTGAGGCTCCTGATAGGCCCTCTTAACACCGTTGATCTACGTGCATGTGGGTGGAGTCGGGGGGGGTTTGGGGCGGACTCTTTGCTGTGTTCCACCCAAAGAGGAAGTCCACCTTGTGTAGTGTATATCCACTAGGAGCTTGGGAGCCAGAGTAGCTTCCAAACAAGAGGATCCTTGTGTAGTGTATATCCACTAGGGGGAGCCAGAGTATCTAACCAAGGAAGAGGAGCGTTGTGTAGTGTATATCCACTAGGGGGAGCCAGAGTATCTTTCCAAGGAAGAGGAGCGTTGTGTAGTGTATATCCACTAGGGGGAGCCAGAGTATCTTTCCAAGGAAGAGGAGCGTTGTGTAGTGTTTATCCACTAGGGGGAGCCAGAGTATCTTTCCAAGGAAGAGGAGCGTTTGTGTAGTGTTTATCCACTAGGGGGAGCCAGAGTATCTTTCCAAGGAAGAGGAGCGTTGTGTAGTGTTTATCCACTAGGGGGAGCCAGAGTATCTTTCCAAGGAAGAGGAGCGTTGTGTAGTGTTTATCCACTAGGGGGAGCCAGAGTATCTTTCCAAGGAAGAGGAGCGTTGTGTAGTGTTTATCCACTAGGGGGAGCCAGAGTATCTTTCCAAGGAAGAGGAGCGTTGTGTAGTGTTTATCCACTAGGGGGAGCCAGAGTAGTTTACCAAGGAAGAGGATCCTTGTGTAGTGTATATCCACTAGGGGGAGCCAGAGTATCTTTCCAAGGAAGAGGAGCGTTGTGTAGTGTTTATCCACTAGGGATGCAACGGCACACAGTTGGTTGTCGAACCGTTCTGTACGTCCCCTACTGTTCAATACGCACACATGATCCGCGAAATTACGTTATGCCTGTCATTTTCCAATATTTTCCAAAACTTGCTTATTGTGCTGCAGACGACACGCACATTGTACATTTAGATCCACAGAACCAGACGCGCAGCTTGTGAACAGGCAAGGCAGGCAACTGCTTGGGACCCCAGGCCGTTAGGGGGCTCCTGAGGGCTGACAAACTTTACTCCACAGTAATGTCTCCAAATGTGGCAACCGCAGTGACCGCAACCCCTCCCCCTTACACAACCAATGGACGATCTCAGTAGGAATCCTCCCTAAAGGGGCCCCATGAAGAAGGGGGTAAACTAAAAACAAATATTCTCTCAGCTCCAATGTGACAATGGCGAGTGCTAGCGAGACAGAGTAAAGCAAATTTGAAGAGGCACCGCAGTCTTTCAAATCCGCTGTGTGGAAACATTTTGGATTCAGCGTTCAATACGATGACGAGGGTAAGAAGACCGTAAACAAAGTACAGTTTGCACACATTTCTTTGCCAGTGTTGGCTACTCGAGTGGAAACACTTCTAACATGTCATTTACATCGCCATCACCCTTGCAGGTGGAGCTGGAGCAAGGAGAGTCCACTTGTTAGTGAAAACACACCAATCTCTCGCTGCTGCCTTCCAACAACAATTTGCGACAAATTCAGAGAAACATAAAGAAATAACGAAAGCAGTGGGAGTGTTCATAGCTAAATATTTGCAGCCCTATTCGGTGGTTACTGACTCAGGATTTCGTCACCTGATGAAACAAATTGGACCGCGTTACAATGTTCCCTCCTGCACGCATTTCAGCAGAAAAGTAATTCCCAAACTCTGAAACATCACGGAGAGAAATTGAAAATGAATTGACACAGACACCCTATCTAGCTCTCTCCAAGGATAGACCTCCAGAGCAACTCAAAGTTTCCTCACTGTGATGGTTCACTATGTACTGGAAGCTACCTCACTGTGATGGTTCACTATGTACTGGAAGCTACCTCACTGTAATGGTTCACTATGTACTGGAAGCTACCTCACTGTGATGGTTCACTATGTACTGGAAGCTACTTCTCTGTAATGGTTCACTATGTACTGGAAGCTACCTCACTGTGATGGTTCACTATGTACTGGAAGCTACTTCTCTGTAATGGTTCACTATGTACTGGAAGCTACCTCACTGTGATGGTTCACTATGTACTGGAAGCTACCTCACTGTGATGGTTCACTATGTACTGGAAGCTACCTCACTGTGATGGTTCACTATGTACTGGAAGCTACCTCACTGTAATGGTTCACTATGTACTGGAAGCTACCTCACTGTGATGGTTCACTATGTACTGGAAGCTACCTCACTGTGATGGTTCACTATGTACTGGAAGCTACCTCACTGTGATGGTTCACTATGTACTGGAAGCTACCTCACTGTAATGGTTCACTATGTACTGGAAGCTACCTCACTGTGATGGTTCACTATGTACTGGAAGCTACTTCTCTGTAATGGTTCACTATGTACTGGAAGCTACCTCACTGTGATGGTTCACTATGTACTGGAAGCTACCTCACTGTGATGGTTCACCATGTACTGGTCTGGGAGATGAAGAGCTGCGTGTTGCAATCTCTTCCCCTGTATGAGTCATACAAGAGCACACTTACCCCTAGAATGAATGAATGCTGTGACTGAGTGGAAGTTAGAGACCAAATATCACTATCCCTGCCACTACAGATAACGCACAAAACATTGAACGCCATCCGTGAAGCTGATGGGTTTGGGCCCCACATTGGATGTTTTGCACACATTCTGAACCTCGCAGGCAAGAGGACAGTCTCTCAAGGCAGTGTCCCGCTTCCTGGGGAATGTCAGAAAAGTGGGGCCTTTTTTTCACAAAAGCACCACTGCTCACCAAGTTGTGACGGTCAAGCAAGAGATGCTAGATACAGTTGAAGTCGAAAGTTTACATACACTTAGGTTGGAGTCATTAAAACTTGTTTTTCAACCACTTCACACAATTTTTACAACAATTGTTTACAGACAGATTATTTCACTTATAATTCACTGTATCACAATTCCAGTGGGTCAGACATTTACATACACTAAGTTGACTGTGCCTTTTTATACAGCTTGAAAATTTCCAGAAAATTATGTCATGGCTTTAAAAGCTTCTGCTAATTGACATCATTTTAGTCAATTGGAGGTGTACCTGTGGATGTATTTCAAGGCCTACCTTCAAACTCAGTGCCTCTTTGCTTGAAAACCAAAATAAATCAGCCAAGACTTCAGAAAACAAATTGTAGACCTCCACAAGTCTGGTTCATCCTTAGGAACAATTTCCAAACGTCTGAAGGTACCACGTTCATCTGTACAAACAATAGTAAGTATTACCACCATGGGAACACGCAGCTGTCATACCTATCAGGAAGGAGACGCGTTCTGTCTCCTAGAGATGAACGTACTTTGGTGCGTAAAGTGCAAATCAATCCCAGAACAGCAGCAGAGCACCTTGTGAATATGCCAGAGGAAACAGGTACAAAAGTATCTATATCCACAGTAAAAACACATCCTATATCGACTTAACCTGAAAGGCCACTCGGCAAGGATGAAGCCACTGCTCCAAAACCGCCATAAAAAAGCCGCACTACGGTTTGCAACTGCACATGGGGACAGAGGTCGTACTTTTTGGAGAAATGTCCTCTGGTCTGATGAAACTGTTTGGCCATAATAACCATCGTTACGTTTGGAGGAGAAAGGGGGAGGTTTGCAAGCCGGAGAACACCATCCCAACCTTGAAGCACGGGGGTGGCAGCATTGTGTTGTGGGGGTGCTTTGCTGCAGGAGGGACTGGTGCACTTCACAAACTAGATGGCGTCATGAGGAAGGGAAATTATGTGGATATATTGAAGCAACATCTGAAGATATCAGTCAGGAAGTAAACTTCTTGACGCTATCCATCCCTTAAGCGGGATAATTGTCATCAGCAACCGCTGAATAGCATAGCGCCACAGTCAAATAATATGACAAAAAATATTCATATTCATGAAATCACAAGTGCAATATTGCAAAACACAGCTTAGCCTTTTGTTAATCCACCTGTCGTCTCAGATTTTGAAATGATGCTTTACAGCGAAAGCAATCCAAGCGTTTGTGTAAGTTTATCGATCGCATGACAAAACATTAAGTACACTTAGTATCAGGTAGCTTGGTCACGAAAATCAGAAAAGCAATCAAATTAATCGTTTACCTTTGATGATCTTCAGATGTTTTCACTCACGAGACTCCCAGTACACAACAAATGTTCCTTTTATTCCATAAAGATTATTTTTATATCCAAAATACCTCCGTTTGTTTGTCGCGTTATGTTCAGAAATCCACAGGAAAGAGCGTTCACGACAACGCAGACAAAAATTCTAAATAATATCCATAATGTCCACAGAAACATGTCAAACGTTTTTTTTTATAATCAATCCTCAGGTTGTTTTTAAAATATATATTCGATAATATATCAACCGGGAGTGTAGGTTTTTCAATGGGACAGGGAGAAACAATGGCCACTTTACTCTGTTGCGCAAAACTCACTCTGAGAGCCTCCACCTATTCACGCAATGTGATCTTTCTCGCTCATATTTAAAAATTAAAAATAAAAAAGCCTGAAACTATGTCTAAAGACTGTTGACACCTTAGGGAAGCCATATAAAAAGGAATCTGGTTGATATCCCTTTAAATGGAGGATAGGCATGCATAGGAATAGAGAGGTTTCAAAATAAGAGGCACTTCCTGATTGGATTTTCCTCAGGTTTTCGCCCGCAATATCAGTTCTGTTATACTCACAGACAATATTTTGACAGTTTTGAAAACTTTAGAGTGTTTTCTATCCTGACAATTATATGCATATTCTAGTTTCTGGGGCTGAGAAATAGGCAGTTTCAAATGGGTATGTTTTTTTAGCCAAAAATTAAAATACTGCCCCCTACACGCAAAAGGTTAAAGATTGGTCGCAAATTGGTCTTCCAAATAAACAATGACCCCAAACATACGTCCAAAGTTGTGGCAAAATGGCTTAAGGACAACAATGTCAAGGTATTGGAGTGGCCATCACAAAGCCCTGACATCAATCCTATAGAACATTTGTGGGCAGAACTGAAAAAGTGTGTGCGCGCAAGGAGGCCTACAAACCTGACTCGGTTATACGAGCTCTGTCAGGAGGAATGGTCCAAAATTCACCCAATTTACTGTGGGAAGCTTGTGGAAGGCTCCCCGAAACATTTGACCCAAGTTAAACAATTTAAAGGCAATGCTAAGAAATACTAATTGAGTGTATGTAAACCTCTGACCCACTGGGAATGTGATGAAATAAATAAAAGCTGAAATAAATCATTCTCTTTACTATTATTCTGACATTTCACATTCTTAAAATAAAGTGGTGATCCTAACTGACCTAAGACAGGGAATTTTTACTCTGATTAAATGTCAGGAATTGTGAAAAACTGAGTTTAAATGTATTTGGCTAAGGTGTATGTAAACTTCTGACTCCAACTGTATATCAAAGCACAAATGAATCCATGATGTCACAACCTGTTGGAATACCATACATGACATGCTGGAATGTTTTGTGGAACAGCAACCGGCCATCTACTCTGCTGTATTGGACAAGGCTGTGAAGAAGTCGGTCAAAGACATAGCCATGCTGACTGACGGTGAACTGAAGCTGGCAGAAGAACGCATTCAGCTACTCAACATTCAGCTACTGAAAACGATGACGGGTCTCATGAGCAGTGAAACAAGTCCCACCTCATCAATGTATCCCCCTCTAAAGACAATGATTCTCAACTCCATGGCACCAGGTCCTGAGGACAGTGCAACCATCAGGGAGGCTAAGGCAGCCATCACTCAGGACTTGGAGAGAAGATACACAGACCCAGATCTTCTAGACTACCTTCACAGAGCTACAGCCCGTGCTGCTGTGACAGAGACTATAAGGATCTAAACAAAGAAATTGTGGTGCATGAACATCAGGTATTTTATCTTTTCATATTGTTTTTTGTTTTTATCATGTGCATTGTGATGAGATGTGTGTCACTTAGACGTAATAATATGTTTGCCATTTCTCTTGCCATTTCAGGCAAAAGCAGGGCCATCCACAGAGGAAGAACATCCATCCTCATTATCCCCTCCACAAAAGAAGACTCCCATGTCAGAGTTATTTGGGGAGCATTTCAGAGGAGCAGACCAAGCCCTTTTCTACAATTATTGAGGAGGTCCCCACATACAAGGCAGCAGAATGCCTTCATGTGGATGCTGATCCTTTTGTGTGGTGGAAAACAAACCAGTCAAAGTTCCCCCATGTTGCAAAACTTTCACCATGTTGCAAAGCCTCCGTGTCCCGGAATCTCTCTTGCAAGTGAGAGTTTTCTCCACCGCAGGGGACATTGTCAGTGCACGCCATTCTCGTCTTGCTTCAGAGAATGTTGACATGCTTATATTTTTACAGAAGAACCTCAACATGAAGGAATATATATCTCATATGGGGTGCCAACTTGATGTTGCACTTTATTCTTATATGTAATATTGCCTATTCAAATATGTACCCTGTTTATTTAAAATAGACAAGGCAAAGCACCTACAGGTTGTCAAAGCTAAGAAGCACTTTTAATTTTAATGTTATTCTCCCCTTGATTTCATACAGTAGAGACAGAATCCAGGCCGTCAGTCATGCTGCCATTTTTCTGAATGTTAAGTTTGATTTGTCTTTAGGCAAAATAAAGAGTTCATTGTTTAACCTCTTGCAGCTCCCCCCCTACTTTGAGAAATTTCTGCCTGAAGACATACCCAAATCTAACAGTATGTAGCTCAGGCACAGAACCAAGGATATGCATATTCTTGGTACCATTTGAAAGAAAACACTCGGAGGTTTGTGTAAATGTGAATTGCATGTAGGAGAACACACAATAGATCTGGTTTAGATAAAACAATGAAAATACATTTTTCTTTTTGTATCATCTTTAAAATGAACAAGATAAAACAAACATTCAGATGAAAGATGGGGACAATTTCGGTGAAAAACATAAGACGGCAACAGTACTTGTGAAAAGTTTCAGAATGATAACTTCCAAAATGAGTGTGCTACATGACATTTATCATGAAGTCACCCAGGTGTCCCACACAAGTAGCCCAAATGTACCCAAGTGGCCAAATTGGTGAAGGTATACATTTTGAAACAAATAACTATATACAAAATACCAAAATGGTATTCTAACACACCCCCCCCCCAAAAAAAAAATGGAGAAAAATTATTATTTATTTTTTTGGGGAAAAAATAATTATAGATTAAAAAATATGGAAAAAAAATATATATACATTTACAAAATAACATGGGTAACTATTTACACAATTTCAATATTTGGAAGACACTCAGTCCTCTATCAAATCAAATCAATTTATATAGCCCCAGCCTAAAACCCCAAACAGCAAGCAATGCAGATGTAGAAGCATGGTGGCTAGGAAAAACTCCCTAGAAAGGCAAAAATCTAGGAAGAAACCTAGAGAGGAACCAGGCTATGAGGGGTGGCCAGTCCTCTTCTGGCTGTGCCGGGTGGAGATCACAGTGGTTGTAGAGGGTGCAACAGGACAGCACCTCAAGAGTAAAAATGAACAATTTAGGGTTCCATAGCCGAAGGCAGAACAGTTGAAACTGGAACAGCGGCAAGGCCAGGTGGACTGGGGACAGCAAGGAGTCATCATGCCAGGTAGTCCTGACGCATGGTCCTAGGGCTCAGGTCCTCCGAGAGAGAGAGAGAAAGAGAGAGTTAGAGAGAGCATACTTAAATTCACACAGGACACCGGATAAGACTCCCATTCGGAGTCAGTGTCACTGTGAAAGAAAATGTTCAGTTAGAGTAGTTTCACATATGAGCCCTGTATCAACAGGTATAATAAACATTACATATATACATATATATATAGATTTGAAGGTTGAAAGATGAAGATATTAGGTTGAATATATTATTATTACCTGCTAGATCTACTGTCTCTTTTATATTATGACATTTCAGCTAGATCTACTGTCTTTATTATATTACAACAGACCAGCTGTATCTACTGTCTCCATTTCACTTTGGCCATTGATGTGGTCCTGCCCTCTCCTCAACAGCCTCAAATAGGCTATTTCATGTGGGTTGGGGTGGGGCGGCAGACACACGCATCTCACATTTCATGACATTACATGTTTATATATTGCTTCTAAATAAAAAAATAAAAAATAACAAATAATATTCTATATTATTCATTTCAAACAAGGGCATTAGCATGATAAGAACTTACCAGTCCAAAACGATGTCCTCTCCCATTCAAAAAAAGCAGTTCACAAAATGTCTCGTGTTAGGCTATAAAAACGGTTTGTATCAAACAAAAGATCATTCATTGTGTAACAATGAGCATTGGAATTGCAAACAGACGAAGATCGTCAAATTAAAACAATTTATTTTAATGTAGTTTGTGATTATGTTACGCCTGTGCGTTACATAATTGTATGGGGTTCTATGCTCAGATAATCGCATCGTATCCTTTCACAGTAAATCATTTTTTAAATCTGACAACGCAGTTGGATTAGCAAGATTCTAGGCTTTCGATACATGTGAGACACTTGTATTTTCATGAAGGTTTAATATGACTATTTATGTAGCGATCACCATATGTTGTGGAATTTCAGCCAGCTAGCGGGTTCCGTGTGCAGAGAGGTGAACGGTTTCAGTGACTTCATTAGCTGTGTTTGCTGATGCGTATATGGTTGAATCAACAGCATACATGGACACATCCTTTGTTTAATGGCAGGTCATTGGTAAAAATAGAAAAGAGTAGGCCTAGAGAGCTGCCCTGCGGTACACCACACTTTACATGTTTGACATTAGAGAAGCTTCCATTAAAGAAAACCATGAGTTCTAATATATATATATATATATATAAATCCACAATATGGCAGAGGTTGAAAAGTCATAACAAAAGTTTTCAACAGCAGGTTATGGTCAATAATATCAAAAGGCTGCACTGAAATCTAACAGTACAGCTCCCACAATCTTCTTATAATAGTAGTATGACGGTTGTTAAAAGTGGAATTTAAATATGACCATTATATCAACACACTCGTCACTCCCATTCAATATTTACACATGTTAACCCTCGCAAGGCTGCCGGCCCAGACGGCATCCCTAGCCGCGTCCTCAGAGCATGGACAGACCAGCTGGCTGCTGTGGTTACGGGCATGTTCAATCTCTCCCTATCCCATTCTGCTATCCCCACATGCTTCAAGATGGCCAACAATGTTCCTGTAGACAAGGCGGCAAAGGTAACTGAACTTAATGACTATCGCCCCGTAGCACCTTTGTCATCATGAAGTGCTTTGAGAAGCCAGTTAAAGATCATATCACTAAGTTACCTGACACCCTAGACCCACTTCAATTTGCTTACCGCCCCAATAAATCCACAGACGATGCAATCGCCATCACTCTACCCTATCCCATCTGGACAAGAGGAATACCTATGTAAGAATGCTGTTCATTGACTACAACTCAGCATTCAACACCATAGTACCATTCAAGCTCATCATTAAGCTCGAGGCCCTGGTTCTGAACCCCATCCTGGGCAACTGGGTCCTGGACTTCCTCACAGGAATTCACCAGGTGGTGAAGAAACGTCACCTCCACTCCACTAATCCGCACCACACAAGGGTGCGTGCTCAGCCCCCTCCTGTCCTTCCTGTTCACGCATAACTGCATGACCAAGCACGGCTCCAACTCAACACAACAGTAGTGGGCTTGATTACCAACGATGACGAGACAGCCTACAGGGAGGTGATGAGAGCTCTGGGAGTGTGGTGCCTTGAAAACAACCTCTCAATCAAAGTCCACAAAACAAAGGTGATGATCGTGGACTTCAGGAAACAGCAGAGGGTGCACCCCCCTATCTACATCGACGGAACCGCAGTGGAGAAGGTGGAGAGCTTCAAGTTCCTGGGCGTACACATCACTGACAAACTGAAATGGACCACCCACACAGAGAGTGTGGTGATTTTTTTTTATTTTACCTTTATTTAACTAGGCAAGTCAGTTAAGAACAAATTCTTATTTTCAATGACGGCATGGGAACAGTGGGTTAACTGCCTGTTCAGGGGCAGAACGACAGATTTGTACCTTGTCAGCTCGGGGGTTTGAACTTGCAACCTTCCGGTTACTAGTCCAACGCTTTAACCACTAGACTACTCTGCAACAGAGCCTCTTCAACCTCAGGAGGCTAAAGAAATTTGGCTTGTCACCTAAAACCCTCAAACTTTTACAGATTCATAATTGAACGCATCCTGTATTTCCTCTGACACATTGGTGTGGATGGCTTCCGGGTTAAGCAGGCATTGTGTCAAGAAGCAGTGCAGTTTGGTTGAGTCATGTTTCGGAGGACGCCTCTCCTGAGTCTGTACGGGAGTTGCAGCGAATGGACAAGACTAACTACCAATTGAATACTACAAAATGGTGAAAACCTTTCAACTTGACTTGTAACAATACATTCCTAACAAATTTGCTCGTAAGTTGGCTGAAAATTGTTGGGAGTTCACATTAGAATTGCTTGCCGGGCCCTCCATCTTACATCACCCCCCGGGAAAAAGTCTTCCGACATGAGTTAAACATTATTCAGAATTCTCATCGGTTTTAATTAAGTAATAACTCGTAAAATAGAGAAGTGAGGTGTAACTTTGCATTGAGACAGTGCAAAATCTAATGCAAAATCCATGTTTTATTTATGCTTCATACCCTCTAATGCTTTTCAGATAGTCAGTGGAATATCGCAGAATACCCTGCACAGTACACCACTTGTCCCTCTAGTCAACACGGCTAGTGCCTTCACACACAAAGGGCAACAGCCCACAGTTGATGCGACAGCTGGCGGTGAGAACTGCATCAAAATAAACAAACATTGCGTCAAAACGTATTTACATGCAACAGAAATTATTAATAAACAAATGTATTAGAAAACAAAGATATGTATTGTTAAAAAGGATTCCAAACTGATAGCTAGCTAGCTGGAGTGGGCAAGTAAGCTGGTTCTACTGTTGGACATACAGTACGTGCTGATGGCTCAACATGCAGGCTGTTTTGTACTGTGATTGGTCAACAACGACTGCACCACTTCAAAAACAGAGTAGAATCCTATTTTCTCCACCTAGTCTGAGCGGCTTCCACAGGCACAGCAGAGCATTCCACTTGGATAGAATTACACCTCCCGCCTAAGCTGAATTGAAAATGAATGTGCCACCCCATCCGCACTGTCTGTCAGCTCCTTCAGAGCCTCTAAATGTTTCAACAGTCTCTCTGCAAACTGTGGCTGGGTGAGTGAGAGAGAGCCTAAAGGCACGTCTTGTGGAGAGAAGGAAGAAAGGCAGAGAGAGCTGTTACATCCAGAGAGAGGGATATTAGATTTGAGTGGACTCAGACATTGGGACATTGCCTCTACTAGAATTGGGGATGGCAGGATAAGAGATTTAGTAGCTTGTCCACAGTGTACAGTACGTAATACATGTACAGGGCGGCAGGTAGCCTAACGGTTACAGCGTTGGGACAGAAACCGAAAGGTCACTGGATGGAATACGAGTAAACAAGGTGAAAATTTGGTTGATGTGTCCTTGAGCAAGGCACTTAACCCTAATTTGCTCTAGGGGCACTTTGCCATTTCCTACATTGTAGAACAATAGTGAATACATAAAAACTATGAAATAACATTCTTCAGATTCTTCAAATAGCCACCCTTTGCCTGGATGACAACTTCACACACTCTTGGCATTTTCTCAACCAGCTTCACAAGAAATGCACCTGGAATGCATTTCACATAACATGTGTACCTTCTTAAAAGTTAATTTGTGGAATTGATTTAATTCTTAATGCATTTGAGCCATTCAGTTGTGTTGTGACAAGGTAGGGGGGGGATACAGAAGATAGACCTATTTGGTAAAAGTCCATATTATGGCAAGAACAGCTCAAATAAGCAGAGAAACAACAGTCCATCATTACTCTAAGACATGGAGGTCAGTCAATCAGGTACATTTCAAGAACTTTGCATTTTTTTTCAAGTTCAGCTGCAAAACCATCAAGCGCTATGATGAAACTGGCTCTCATGAGGACCGCCACAGGAAAAAAAGACCCATAGTTACCTCTGCTGCAGAAGATAATTTCATTAGTTACCAGTCTCATAAATTGCAGCCCAACTAAATCTTTCACAGAGATCAAGTAACAGACACATCTCAAAATCAACTCTCAGAGGAGACTGTGAATCAGGCCCTCATGGTCAAATGTCTGCAAAGAAACCACTACTAAAGGACATCAATAATAATAAGAGACTTGCTCAGGCCAAGAAACATGTGGAAAATAGTGAAAATGAAGAAAACCCCTTTTTTAAACATATTTCTGCAACACTATTGCAGAAAGGCTGAACAGTGTGAGGTCTGCCTACTAAGTTATTTAGAATGTGAATTTGACTGAGAGCAAGACAGACCGACCGTGAGAGCGACACAGAGGGCAGACCGGGGAGAAATCACAGTGTGTATTTTTACTAAGGCCCAGTGTACTGTGTGCACTTCTCCAGAAGGGTACCAAAGACTAAACTATTCAGACGGTGACTTTGATCTCTCTGTCATTCTTCAGTTCTTGAATCAGTGTTGTAAAATAGCAGCTCTGCAAAGCGCAACAACTCATTATATAAGGCTGCATTAGTACCCGGGCTGACTTAATAGTACAGGGCAAAGCATGCTGCCCGTTGGGGACAGGGGTCCTTGGTATACCTCAAGGGGCCATCGTTGAGCCGATATACGGCCGCCATAAACAGTGAACAGCACACGAGGTACTTAGTGTTCCAGAATGCACAGATTTTCTGGAGTTTCCTAAGGCATCAACTGGCACGGTGCTCTGCTGATGAACACATGACCACAGCAGATGACACTGTGTCCCAAATGGCACCCTATCCTCTATATCGCTCATCACTTTTAACCAGAGACCCCATGGGCCCTGGTCAAAAGTAGTGCACTATATTAGGCAGTAGGGTGCAATTGGGGAAGCAACCAATGTGTGAGTAGTGAGTAAGTGTATTTTTTTTAGAAAAGCTCTACCTGGGCCTGTGCATGTCTGATTTCCTAATAGCATCCCTCCCTGTGTGTTTTCAGTAAACTACCAAGTGAATTCACTGGTATGTTGCAGCAACCTTGGAGAGTATTCTCTGAGAAGAAAAACGAGGAAGACAGCTGTGGAGTAGGGCACAGGGCTGTACAGGGAGGGGTGTAGAGGAAGACGAGAGGAAGGCAGCTGTGGAACAGGGCACAGAGCTGTGGGAGGGAGAGGAAGGCAGCTGTGGAGCAGGGCACAGGGCTGGACGGGGAATTGGAGGGTGAGAATAGGAGAGCAGCAGCTGTTTCAGTTATGGCTCATGCCTCATATGCAGCCAGCTGACTGGAGCCACCTTGAGGGCCTCTCTCTTGCCAAGTTAGTGGAACCACGGTGACATGGCTAGATGGGATACATCTTATGTCAAAAGGTTGCATGTCAGAGAGAATTTTATCTAACTCACCCTTTTCATTACCTTAACCTCATTCTTCTAACCTGCTACATTAATTCTCCTAAACTTCTGCAAAAAGTCTATTCTGATGGTAGCTGTATACTATCTACTCAAAAGCCAGAGCAAGACAGAGAGAGAAACACAGATAACCTTCCTCTTCTAGGACTCCTCATTAATAGCAGATATTTGATAGATATTTCTGCGCCAATAAATAACATTTAGCTGGTTTGTGATAAGACAGTCTCTGTGGTGGTGCATTGGAGCCTTGCATACAATAGTGATTAGAGTGCGCTCCTTGTGGTCCACCTCATACTGCACACAGTGTGTGTGTGTGTGTGTGTGTGTGTGTGTGTGTGTGTGTGTGTGTGTGTGTGTGTGTGTGTGTGTGTGTGTTTTACATATGGTGCGTACAGACTGTTCCACTGACAGATGGGCCTGGGTGCCTCCAAGCCAGCTCTCTGAATATGACAGAGATTAGAGCAGTTTCAGTGTCCCACTGGGAAAGGTGGACAAGAATAGAATCAGAAGCGCTTCAGTTAGCATGTTGAGAAAGACTATGGGAAATATTGAATAAGGTGCAACCTGCAGTGTTTTTATCAAACGTATGCAAAAACATGGGTGGTAAAATACTGAAAGAAAAATATAAAATATAAACAATATGCAACAATTTAAATGATTTTACTGAGTTAAAGTTCACTTAAGGAAATCAGTCAATTGAAATAAATTCATTAGGCCCTAATCTATGACTTTCACATGACTGGGCAGGGGCGCAGCCATGGGTGAGCCTGGGAGGGCATAGACCCACCCACTTGGGAGACAGGCGTACTTTCTGGGGTGCTCGGCCCAGCCAATCAAAATGTGTTTTTCACCACACCAGGGATTTATTAGAGACAGAAAAATACTCCTAAGTTTCATCAGCTGTCTGGGCGGCTGGTCTCAGACGATCCCGCAGGTGGAAAAGCCAGATGTGGAGGTCCTGGGCTGGAATGATTACAACTAGTCTACGTTTGTGTGGCCGGTTGGACGTACTGCCAAATTCACCAAAATCACACTGGATGTGGCTTATGGTAGAGAAATTAATTTTAAATTCTCTGGTAACAGCTCTGGTGGACATTCCTGCAGTCAGCATGCTAATTGCGCTCTCCCTCAAAACTTTTGACATCTGTGGTACTGAGTTGATTGACAAAACTGCACATTTTAGAGAGTGGCCTTTTATTGTCCCCAACACAAGGTGCATCTATGTAATGAACAGTGGTGGAAAAGGTACCCAAATGTCATACATGAGTAAAAGAAAAGAAAGTCACCCGGTAAATAGTAAAGTTGTAGTCAACCAGTGAATTACTACTTGAGTAAAAGTCTAAAATAATTTTGTTTTAAATATACTTAAGTATCAAATGTACAAGTATAAATCATTTCAAATTGCCTATATTAAGCAAACCAGACGGCACAATTTTGTAAAATGTTATTTAGGATAGCCAGGGGCACATTCCAACACCTGACATAATTTTCTAAACTAAGCATGTGTTTAGTGAGTCAGCCAGATCAGAGGCAATATGGATGACCAGGGATGTTCTCTGTTTAGTGAGTCCTCCAGACCAGAGGCAGTAGGGATGACCAGGGATGTTCTCTGTTTAGTGAGTCTGTCAGATCAGAGGCAGACCAGGGAGTTCTCTGTTTAGTGAGTCAGCCAGATGACCCAGGGATGTTCTCTGTTTAGTGAGTCAGCCAGTGGGTCAGCCAGATCAGAGATCAGCAATATGGATGACCAGGGATGTTCTCTGTTTAGTGAGTCCTCCAGACCAGAGGCAGTAGGGATGACCAGGGATGTTCTCTGTTTAGTGAGTCCTCCAGACCAGAGGCAGTAGGGATGACCAGGGATGTTCTCTGTTTAGTGGGTCAGCCAGATCAGAGGCAATATGGATGACCAGGGATGTTCTCTTGATAAGTGCTTGAATTTAACTATTTTCCTGTCCTGCTAGACATTCAAAACCTAACGAGTACTTTTGGGTGTCAGAGAAAATGTATGGAGTAATAAGTATATTATTTTCTTTAGGAATGTAGTGAAGTAAAAGTAGTCAAGAAAATAAATAGTAAAGTTAAGTACAGATTCCCCCAAAAACTACATAAGTAGTACTTTCAAATATTCACTTAAGTACTTTACACCACTGGTAATGAACATGCTATTTAATCAGCTTATTGATTTGCAACACCAGTCAGGTGGATGGATTATGTTGACAAAGGAGAAATGCTCAATAACAAGGATGTAAACACATTGGTGCACAAAATGAGAAAAATAAGCTTTTTGTGCGTATGGAACATTTCTGGGATATTTTATTTCAGCTCATGAAATACAGGACCAAGCCTGAAGAAAATTATAAACAAAAGAAGTTAGTCCAGGGTTTCCCCAAACTCGGTCCTCGAGACCCCAAGGGGTGTATGTTTTCGTTTTTTGGGGGTCCCGGTGTGAGGAAGAAGAGGTGGTGGTGTTTGGGGGTCCCGGGGTGAGGAAGAAGAGGTGGTGGTGTTTGGGGGTCCCGGGGTGAGGAAGAAGAGGTGGTGGTGTTTGGGGGTCCCGGGGTGAGGAAGAAGAGGTGGTGGTGTTTGGGGGTCCCGGGGTGAGGAAGAAGAGGTGGTGGTGTTTGGGGGTCCCGGGGTGAGGAAGAAGAGGTGGTGGTGTTTGGGGGTCCCGGGGTGAGGAAGAAGAGGTGGTGGTGTTTGGGGGTCCCGGGGTGAGGAAGAAGAGGTGGTGGTGTTTGGGAAACTGAGTTAGTCTGACAGCCATTTGAAAGACTGAGCCCAATGCCTAGTGTGGAACAAAACAAATAGGCCTTAGGCATGAAAACTACAGTGTGAAAAGCTGTTAAATGGAAAGCAAAAAAATCAATTGATGTTTTCTGCTGTAAAACTGCTGTCAGCACAAGCACCCTCTCAGTCAGGAGTGACGCGTCGATAGAGACATGCTTCAGGTTTCTTTTTGGCGACCGTGAGAGGGAGACAGACGGGGTTCTCCGGTTTTTCAGTGTAGAACAGCACTTGTCTAATAAGCTCAAACGGACAAGTTAGAACACTATAGGTAATAAATACATGGTCTGTATGATGCATTGCCAAGCTGAGCATCCATCTTAAGGGAATTCACACACTAAAAAGCTGTGACTGACCACAATCAAATTACAGACAAAGGCCTCATGGTCCTCGTTAAATGATGTGCCTGCCTAATAAGGCTATTTATTTAGTCTCGACTCCTTGGCTGCTGTGTGAAACTTCCCCCTCGCAGACAGACATTAATAAGCCCCTTCCCCCTGTCACTCACAACAAAGACTAAAGATCCTTTCTTATTATCTGAAAAAAAAAAGCAGTTTCAACTTTTTGCATTTGAGGTTTGGTCCAACTGAATCAGTCATATGGTCATTGAAACACACAGACATTATTTTACTGATGAGAACTTAAACTTTCTACCGACACCCTTTATACGTCTCAAATAGCAACATTTTAAAACAGACCATACTAAAAATGGCAGTATCAAACGAACACGATTGTAGAGAATTAATGCTCCATTCCTGTCAGGTGCGGAATTGCGGTACCACATATGGCTTAGCAGCATTTTTGCCACAGACATTTATGTGCTAGCTGTCTTTTCAGGTCAGTCACATTTATTCAACAGAAAAGACAGCTAGCACATAAATGTCTGGTGAAAAATTTGAAATTGAGTTTAATTTTTTACATTAGATAAAAGTAGAGAGTCGGAGTTACAAAATGGTATATCATACACTGCAGTTGAGAAGCAATGGGAAAGTGATTATGCTTTGAAAGTTGATGAACTTGTTACTCCACTTTAGAGAAAATGGCTCTTGAATAATTTGGTACACCGACTGAAGAGCTCCTCTTTGTCTACACGTATTCAGCATCCTTCACACCCACTTAAGCCTAAGCCCCACCCATCTCTTTGAGGATTCAGGTGAGGCCATGTGCTAAACAGAGTGAGTACGGTACAGTAGTAAACAAAAGATTAAGACTAAAAGTACCCTACATCCTAATATGACTTAGGTGCAGGTCATGTTGTTCTTCACTTTACCATCAATGGTAAACATACATAACATCAAACTTTAAATTTGTCACATGCAGAGGATATAGAAGGTGTAAACAGCACAGTCAAAAACAGAAAGACCCCAGATTCAAATATTTAGATATTAGATCATGCTTACCCATACACAGTTGTTTACATTTTTGGGTCATGAGAAAGAAATTCTATAACCACCCCCCAGCCACATCTAGCTAAGTGGATGGATCACTATTGTCTAGACATGTACACATGTTCATTGGCAGTCATCACCTCCAGACACACCTGGCTAACTTGACGGGTCATGAATAATCTGGCGAAGTAGAAACTTCTGTTTAGACATGTAGCGAGCTACTGACTAGATAAAATAATGAGCCATAATCCCAACCTATACAGTAGTACTACCAATGCAAATTGATTGCAATAGCTAGCATGAAAAGCTGCAGATTTTTATTTTATTTTTAATTACCCCTTTTTCGCCCCAATTTTATGGAATCCGATTGGTTCAGTCTTGTTTCATCGATGCAACTCTCGTACGGACTCGGGAGTGGCGAAGGTAGAGAGCCGTGTATCCTCCAAAACACAACCCAAACAAGCACACTTCTTGACACAATGCTTGCTTAATTCAGAAGCCATCCACAGCAACGTGTCGGAGGAAACACTGTGCACGTGGCGGCCGTGTCAGCGGCCGCCACAGGAGTCGCTAGTGCGTGATAGGACAAGGACAGCCCTGCCGACCAAACCCTCCCTAATCCGGACAACGCTGGGCCAATTGTGCGCCGCCCCATGGGTCTCCCGGTCGCGGCCAGATGCAACAGAGCCTGGACACGAACCCGGAATCTCTAGTGGTACAGCTAGCACTGTGATGCCTTACACCACTGCACCACTTGGGAGGCCTATGAAACGCTGTAGTATGAATCTGCAGGGAGCTAAAGCTAACCAACTAGAGTCCAATATTAGCTAGCTAGTTAACATTAGGCTATAAATAGCAAAGCAAATAGATTTCTGAGATACTAATAAAATGACTACACAGATCATACACATAACGTTAGCTCGCGAGCCAGCAAGCTAACGTTCTCTAGCTAACAGTACGATTTAACTTACAACGAAAACTGACAAAATTGGAAACATATAATATCAGAAAATGTAGCAAGACTAGTACCTGTATACATGGATGAACGCCTCACGGCAGACTGGAAAACCTTTAAGTAAGACGTCCTGTAACGGTAGTTTTGTTTGTACAGATAGTTTGGACAAAGTTGTGTCAAGTCACTCCGGTTCACACTGACCGTGTGCAAAAAGTAATCGATCACAAGATTTTTCCCACTTATCTTTGTCGATGGTGCTTGTTAAATTCAGGGCAGCAATGCTGTTGAGAGTAGTAGCGACACTTTTGCAGTTCGCCATGGCTCACGCTACAGGGCATTCGGAAAGTATTCAGACCCTTTGACATGTTCCACATTTTGTTACGTTACAGCCTTATTCTGAAATTGATTCAATTGTTTTTCTCCTCAAATCAACACACAATACCCCATAAGGTTGTGTGTGCAGATGTATTAAACATTTAAAACTGAAATAATACCTTTACATGAGTATTCAAACCCTTTACTCAGTACATTGTTGAAGCACCTTTGGCAGCGATTACAGCCTTGAGTCTTTTGGGTTTGACGCAACAAGCTTGGATCACCTGTATTTGGGAAGTTATCCAATTCTTCTTTGAAGATCCTCTCAAGCTCTGTCAGGTTGGATGGGAAGAGTCACTGCACAGCCATTTTCAGGTCTCTCCAGAGATGTTTGATCGGGTTCAAGTCCACTCAAGGACATTCAGAGACTTGTCCTGAAGCCACTCCTGCGTTGTCTTGGCTGTGTGCTTAGGGTTGTTGTCCTGTTGGAAGGTGAACCTTCGCCCCAGTGTGAGGTCCTGAGCGCTCTGCAGCAGGTTTTCATCAAGGATCTCTCTGTACTTTGCTCCGTTCATCTTTCCCTCGATCCTGACTAGTCCCTCTGTCCCTGCCGCTGAAAAACATCCCCAAAGCAGGATTCTGCCACCACCATGCTTCACCGTAGGGATGGTATTGGCCAGGTGATGAGTTGTGCCTGGTTTCCTCCAGACGTGGCGTTCAATCGAGTTCAATCTTGATTTCATCAGAACAGATAATCCTTTAGGTGCCTTCTTGGCAAACTCCAAGTGGGGTGTCATGTGGCTTTTACTGAGGGGTGGCTTTCGTCTGGCCCCTCTACCATAAAGGCATGAGTGCTGCAGAGATGGTTGTCCTTCTGGAAGGTTCTCCTATCTCCACAGAGGAACGCTGGAGCCATATCAGATTGACCATCGGGGTTCTTGGTCACCTCCCTGACGAAGGCCCTTCTCCCCCGATTGCTTAGTTTGGCCGGGCGGATTGCTCTAGGGAGAGTCTTGGAGGTTTCAAATGGCTTCCATTTAAGATGGAGGCCACTGTGTTCCTGGTGGACCTTCAATGCTGCAGAAGTAAATGTTTTGGAACCCTTCCCCAGATGTCTCGACACAATCATGTCTCTGAGCTCTACAGACAATTCCTTCGACCTCGTGGCTTGGTTTTTTGCTCTGACATACACTGTCAACGGTGGGACCTAATATAGACAGGTGTGTGCCTTTCCAAATAATGTCCAATCAATTGAATTTACCATGTGGACTCCAATCAAGTTGTAGAAACATCAAGGATGATCAATGGAAACAGGATGCAAATGAGCTCAATGTAGAGTCTCACAGCAAAGGGTCTGAAAACGTATGTAAATAAGGTATTTTTTTATACATTTGCTAAAATGTATAAAAACCTGTTTTCACTTTTCATTATGGGCTAGTGTGTAGACAGACGGATGAGGAAAATATGATACATTTTAGAAAAAGGCTGTAACATAACAAAATGTGAAAAACGTGAAGGGGTCCGAATACTTTCTGAAAGCACTGTACAGTGGCCCACACACACACACCTCTCATCAGGTTTGACATCCACAAAGGTGCTCTGAATGTTAAGGCCACCACATATTAATTAAGCCTACCTGCCAAACAATGTCAGTGCAATGACCTTGAGCTTGGTCAACATAAATGTACAGTGGCTATCGACTCCACTCGGGTATACCTGAGCTGAACGGAGACCCACATGCCCTATGAATCCCCTGGCAAGGCTGCCCACATCGGAGCAAGGCTGGAAGCGTCCCAATGAAAAAAGTTATGTAAAACAAATCAGCTGCACACACACACACCCACACCACAGCCAGCCCTAACAACAAAAAAACCTCCCTCTTGTTATCTGGCCAAGGCAGCCCTGTTTCCAGGGCCTCTATATCCCAGGCCAGGCTGCTAGCCCATCACAGATGGAGGCAGGTGCTGCCAACAGCTGCCAACCCCAGCCTACCCAATCCTGCAGCCACCCCATTCTCAAGACACTGATGGATTGTGGGAGAGCAGCCAGGGCAATAATGCCCTACCATGGGGGAATTACTACCTGATAGAGATGGGACCCAAGTCTTAAAGGGAAAATCCACCCAAAACCACTCATTGCTTTAATTTACAGTGTTAAATAAAACACACAATATTTTTTGTGAACACATGTTTCATTTTGGCATTATATTAAGTTTGGTAGCAACCACAACGCCATTTCTTTTTCCAAATTATCTCCATAATATCGACAGAAACATGGCAAACGTTTAGAATCCATCCTCAAGGTGTTTTTCTAATATCTATTTCGATAATATATCCGTCGGGACAATTCCTTTTTCTCTAGGACCGATTGGAGTAATGGCTACCTCCGCACTTTACGCGAGAATCTCTCTCGGAGCCACCATGTGACCACTTACGCAATGTGCCCCCATACGGCTATTCTCCAACAGAAATGCCTAAAACTACGTCACAATGCTGTAGACACCTTGGGGAATACGTAGAAAGCGTAAGCTTGTTGATGGTACTTTCACAGCCATATAGGGAGTCATGGGAACGCAGCGCTTTCAAAACCTGGGGCACTTCCGGATTGGAGTTCTCTCAGGCTTTCGCCTGCAACATCAGTTCTGTTATACTCACAGACAATATCTTTACAGTTTTGGAAACGTTAGAGTGTTTTCTATCCAAAGCTGTCAATTATATGCATATTCTAGCATCTTTTCCTGAGAAAATATCCCGTTTAAAACAGGAATGTTTTTTTTTTTTTCAAAAATGAAAATACTGCCCCCTAACACCAACAGGTTAAGGAGGGAAACCGATGGATTATTGAATGAAGCCCGCCAGCTAAACTGAGTTTTTGGGGATATAAAGGACATTATTGAACAAAAGGACCATTCGTTATGTAGCTGGGACCTATTGGAGTGCCAACAGAAGAAGATCTTCAAAGGTAAGGCATTTATTATATCGCTATTTCTGACTTTCGTGGCGCACCTGCCTGGTTGAAATGTGTCCTCAGATAATCGCATTTGAAATCTGACACAGCGGCTGGATTAACAAGAAGTTACGATTTTAATGAATGCTAAATATTTATATTTCTGTCAATTGAATTTCGCGCTCTGCAATTTCACCGGATGTTGTCGAGGTGGGTCGCGAGCAGAACGCCTGCACCAGAAAGGTTAAGTGCCTTTTCACAGGATATTATGTTCTGCTGTTCTGGAACCCCACTAAGAAAACACACTGTCAGGGCTGCCAGTCAAAAATGTACCCTTGGCCCATGCTAGGTTGGCTAGCTATTTATTTTGAACTTTTTTTTTTTTTTTTTTTACCCCTTTTTCTCCCCAATTTCGTGGTATCCAATTGTTGTAGTAGCTACTATCTTGTCTCATCGCTACAACTCCCGTACGGGCTCGGGAGAGACGAAGGTTGAAAGTCATGCGTCCTCCGATACAACCCAACCAGCCGTACTGCTTCTTAACACAGCACGCATCCAACCCGGAAGCCAGCCGCACCAATGTGTCGGAGGGTACACCGTGCACCTGGCAACCTTGGTTAGCGCGCACTGCGCCTGGCCTGCCACAGGAGTCGCTGGTGCACGATGAGACAAGGACATCCCTACCGACCAAGCCCTCCCTAACCCGGACGACACTAAGCCAATTGTGCGTCGCCCCAAGGACCTCCCGGTCGCGGCCGGTTACGACAGAGACTGGGCGCGAACCCAGGGACTCTGATGGCACAGCTGGCGCTGCAGTACAGTGCCCTTAACCACTGCGCCACCCGGGAGGAACTGCTTTCATCTTAAAAACTTCTTAAGGATAGGGGGCAGCATTTCCACTTTTGGATAAATAGCGTGCACAATTTCAACTTCCTGCTAATCATGCCAGGAATATATTATATGCATATGATTAGTAGGTGTGGATAGAAAACACTGACATTTCTAAAACTGGTTCAATCATGTCTGTGACTATAACAGCAAAACCCCAAGGTAAAACTGTTCAGATTCTTCTTCTTTTTCCCTCTGACCGTTCCCTCAGATGTCTTTGCCAAGGTAAATTTGTTAGCGACCATTTTACAGTTCCAACGACTTCCACAGGATGTCACCAGTCTTTGGAATTGGGTTGGAGTTAATCATTGGTGCAACGAAGAAGAGGCACAACCTGGAACAACGTTACACTGTTGATAGTTACGCAAGAGGGAAAATGGTGCATGTTTTGTTTACTTGCTCTATTGAATACAGATTGCCCAGTCTACAATTTGATCGATTATTAACGTTTAAAAATACCTAAAGTTGTATTACAAAAGTAGTTTGAAATATTTTGGCAAAGTTTATAGGCAACTTTTGAAATGTTTTATAGTGACGTTGTGTTTTGGAAAGCTGTTTATTTCCGGATCAACCCTGCTTTATAAATGGACATTTTGGGTATACATGGACGGAATTAATCGGGGAAAAAAAGGACCAATTGTGATGTTTATGGGACATATTGGAGTGCCAACAAAGAAGCTCGTCAAAGGTAATGCATGTTTTATATTTTATTTCAGTGTGTTGTGTAGCGCCTGCTACGCTAGTTCTTTTGTTTACAACTGGTTCAGGGGGGTGCATGCTATCAGATAATAGCTTCTCATGCTTTCGCCGAAAGGCATTTTTAAAATCTGACATGTTGGCTGGATTCACAACGAGTGTAGCTTTAATTGAGTACCCTGCATGTGTGATTTAATGAAAGTTTGAGTTTTATCGCGTTTTATTTGAATTTGGCGCAAATGCATTTCCCGAGGCTATTGGCCACTTGAGACGATAGCGTCTCACTATTCCCAAGATTATTAACACATACTGTATGTTTACCATGTATGGAGGTAGGATTGCCATTGGGGTCCTCAAAAAAAAAAGGAAAACATTTTTAAAAATAGGGCAGACGGGGCTCTGGGAAAATGTAGTTTGGGAGATAATGGATTAGCTAAGTAATCCCGGAAGTGAAGCAGGCCACGATTGAACATGCATGAACCTCTGCTATCCACCATCTCCACCAAGAGACACATGAATTCTGACATCTCTCTCATACCAACATTCTCTTACACAGTGCAATGTCTCACTCTTCAAGTTCACCCCCCAGCTGACAAGGTACAAATCTGTTGTTCTGCCCCTGAACAGGCAGTTAACCCACTGTTCCCAGGCCGTCATTGAAAATAAGAATTTGTTCTTAACTGACTTGCCTGGTTAAATAAAGGTAAAATTTAAAATAAAATAAAATATTAAAAATGTAAACATTTAAATCAGCCTCTGATTCATTCACGTTCTCCACCTACAGTTGACATCTGTTCATGTTCTCTGAAACGCAATAAATTGAACTGCAGAAGTGAGTGGCTTGGCCCTATATAAATACATCTCGCACTGTCATAAAAAGAGACAACATAAAACAGATGTTGACGAGTACGGCTTTAGAGCCCGCCCGGCAACACGAACACTCAAGGCCAAACACAGCCAAACTTCTGCACTCACTCAGCGTCGCCAGCGAAAAGGTCGAGCAGACACTGCAAAAGGCAACACCTCTGGATTTATTTGCTCATTTATTGTCATTAAGCTGGCTGAAGTAATTCCCCACACAATATTGCTGCATAAGGAAAGAATGAACCCTTTACACTTGTGGGAATTGGCCTATATGAATAGGGCTAAATTAAAATGTTTCTTACAGAAGAAATATGAAGCACATATGCATAAGCATGATAGCAATTGAAAGGGAATGATTACACCAAAGTAAAGAACATAACAGTTCACCTGACACGACTGAATCCAAACATTACACTTGATTTCATGTGCATTTTACATTTACTGTACTTTTCGCTGCATTTGTTGATTACAAAATTTGACGTAAGAATATTCCTGGAAATGTGGGGTAGGTGCAACATAGGACAACAAATTGACAAGGGTTTGAGTGAGAGGACTAACTTGTGTCTCCAAGCGGGGACACACCTCTCCAGAGTGTGCAGTTCCTAAGTCATTTCAATGCACAATTATGATTCAAAGAAGTCTTCAACTATAAGGTGATTTTTTTGTAGCTCTCATAGCTGTGCTGTTGAGGAAGTAGAGCAAGCACACTTTTTGCTTCCCACTTTCTGGTGTCCTTTGAAACATGCCCCGCCAAACCGTCCTTCTTAACACCGACCCGCTTAACCAAGAAGCAAGCCGCACCAATGTGCCGGAGGAAACGAAATTCAACTGACGACCGAAGTCAGCCATGTCATTTATTACATTCCAATTTAGGAGCTTATCAGTGTCCAAATCAGCCATTTTGTACAAGTGTAAAGGGTTAAAATGTTAAATGAAAGGCGGTGTGAAAACAAGAGCCCATGTCACAGCACAGTAATGGAATGCTGATTGTGTCAATATCACAACTTGCAGCTAAGGTTGATTACTTGGTGACCACAAGAGAAGATCATTGGGCGACACAGCTATCAAGCCCCTATGAGAGGATCAATAACCTTGTCCACTGTTAAAGGCTGTTGTCCCATGTGGTACATGTTGATTTATTCTCTTGCTGGGGTCCATGGGAAACAATTACATCACCAGTCTGTCACTACTGGGCAGAAGGTAGCCTAGCGGTTCGAGCCAATATCCGTATGGTCGCTAGTTCAAAACCCTGAACAGATTAGGTGGAAATCTGTTGATGTGCCCTTGAGCAAGGCACTTTCCCCAATTGCTCCATGGTTGCCGTTCACAATGGCAGTGTGAAAAAGGACAAATATAAACACCCCACCGCGGCAAACTTCTATGAACTAAATCTGATGCTGCTGACAAGGTGGAACACAATTGAAACAATAAAACTATATACATGCCTAAGATTGTTTTAAAGTGACTATCAACACCCCCCTCTTCTACGTGTTCTATCAACTGCAACCGGGTTTCTGTTATGAAAATGTGGAGCTGGACATTTGACCGGCAACATGTTCATTTACCGGACAATTTGAGAAATTTCCTGGACCCATATGCATTGGGTGCGTAACCTAATTAGGGCGTCCACCCACGATGCTCAGAATGCCAGAAAACACATTTAGAATGTGGTCATTCAGATATGGCTGTGTGGGAACACTAACTTTGCCTATCAATTTAACTTTTTATAAATGATGCTTCCAAAACTGTACCGCAGGTGCAAGCGACGCCTGTTAATTTGTTTTACCTTTATTTAACTAGGCAAGTCAGTTAAGAACAAATTCCTATTTACAATGACAACCCACTGTTCCCTGGTAGGTTAACTGCCTTGTTCAGGGGCAGAAAAACATGTTTTACCATGTCAGCTCAGGGACTCGATCCAGAAACCTTTTTGTTACTGGCCCAATGCTCTTACCACTAGACTACCTGCCTCCGTTAATGTTCAGATTGATCGTTCTAAATAAACCTCCTCGGTATGAAAGATGCCTTCTTCCAATAACTCTTATGTTTAATGAAACAGAGTCATGATCAAGGGATAGCTAGGCCTATTACTGTTGACAATGCAACTATGGAGGAGTGTGCATATCCTAACTTGTTTTCAATAAAGTATCCATACTCCATCAGTCACAAGATACACATTAAAACATCATATGAAATCCAAATAGGCCACTAGCGGTAAGGCAACCTGAGGTTAGTCTTAGCCGTTACCACAATTAGTAGGGGGTAGCTTCATCTGGGACCTCTACTGAAGCTTAACGTAACAGAACAGGACTGGGTTTCCCAAAAGCAGCCAAGATATTTTAGTTTCAGTGGAATCGTGACGAACGAGAAATGATCTTAGTGCTTCGAAGCTTTTGGGACACTCAGCCCAGAACAATATTACAAAATAGTAAGGTACCAATGTATTGGTTCTAAATCCATGTTGTTGGTTTCACCCTTCATTGTACTGTACCATGATTCACTCTTCAATGGTAACGTTAGCCATTTGAATGGGAGTGTATCTATTGTGCCGGATAGCCAACTACAATGCAGCATGCACATCAAATGGACAAGCTACTTTTGGGTTGCATTTACTAGCTAGGTAACGATTTCCGATGCTTGCTACAATACATATACTTTTGGTTGCTTGTAACACAAACATCAAGTTCCGTTTTGTAATTTCAAATTGATACATTGTTTTGCCATCAAACTAACTCTGACGTGTGTCGGTCAGAGGGAGATCACAACAAACACGCTTGAGAGGGTACCAATAACGACACGACACACAAGCAGTGCTAACCAGCTGGCAATAAGGTTTTTTCAGTGCACAATACTCGAGGCGAAATAAGTTAATTACGGACTAGCTACAGAAAGGAATAGACGTCTCCGCACAATAACAAGACAATATAATGTGAATGAGAAAAGGGGGGGGGGGGGCAATTCGCCAGCTAACGTTAGCCACAATAGGCATTTGCTTGCTAGCAGACAAGCGTTAGCTTAGTTAGCTTGCTACTCACCCAGTATGAGGCTCCAAAATGTTTTTTTTTTTTTAATATATATATACTTCAATCAGCTTCAAAACATATTTCGGGTTATACAAGTTGATAACAAAATGGCATGTTCGGTGTTAAGTTTTATTTTTGTAAGCATGTCCATGCCAATCGCGCGCTGTACGAGTAGCTATAGATCCCCCTGCGTGCACGATCAAGGCTGCATTGTTGAATGCTTGGCAAACCACTGAGGCATTCTGGGAGTAGGAGATGCTGAACCTTGGACACACTGTAGGTGAAGGGCTACACCTGGTGGCCATAAAGGGTAGACTGTATACTGAGCAGTTGGGGAAAATTTGTCTTACTTTGGCTTGGCAAGCCAGTTTAAGAAGAGATTCTTATTTACAATGTCGGCCTACACCGGTCAAACCCGGGGAAATTGTGCACCGCTCTATGGGACTCCCAATCACGGCGGGATTCGAACCATGTAATGTACACGAAAAATAAAAGATTACATCCATAAACAGTCGATGTCATTATTTAAACAGTTAAAGGGGCAGTCTGCAGTTCAAACAATAACAAAGCAGAATATCTAGCCACTGATTTGGGGATGAGGTGGAGAAATGTAACAACTCTTCGAGTCATAGACAGAGAGCTCTGGATGCAAGGACTGATCATCCATCAATAGTACAGTTTTAACCATGTTTCGAGGCTATACAGTGTTTGTTTACAATTACATTATTTATCAAAAAAGGAGTAAAACACGCTTAGGCCTATAATTTGGAGCCTGATGGGGTATGACAGTTGAACTAAGCTCAAGTTTAGTCTAAGTTGTATTCTTCAAGAATCAATGGGCATACATCATGAATTTAAAAGTACAAAAATGAATGTTGCAATCACAGATTTCCCCTTTAAATTATGTGAACTAGGGGGTATGTAGCAGGGGCATCATTTTTATTTGTCAAACGGTGGTCAAGCATCGATCACAATTTCAACAGAATATCCTCGATATTTATTGGAAAGGAGCATCAAGCTCATCACCTTGCACTTTCACCACCCTATGAAGTTCATCATAACTTATTTCACATGTAGTCTAATAAACTGCTTGGTTTCCCGAGTCATAGTGGGAGGACCCATATCATCGCGTGACTCCAAGCTTACTTTGATATGATGGCTATAATATCAATATTTTCCCATAAATACATTTCCCTGCCATTTATTGCATAATACATTTTACCCAAAAAATATCCCGCCGTGTCCAACGAACAAATGATCTGCCGGCAATTATAAAATTGTAAGGAAACTTCCTGTATCCATCACAGCTGTCATGATTTGTTTATACAGTATGACTTAACTCGCATAAAAACTGTGAATGAAAATGTGGTATGGAGCGATTTCAGTTCCAACAGAAATTCTATTTGAATTTGATAATTTTACATTTGTATTAGGATATTGAATTTGAATATAACATTTTTTTTTATGTTTAATGTAAATGTTTTATCATTGAATTCATAAATGGAATGTGAATTTCATGATTTGAAACAGAATTGAATATTAGATACTACTACATTGTTGGTGATAAGAACACAAGCATTTCGCTACATCCCTAATAACATCTGGTAAATATGTGTATGTGATCTAAAATTCAGAGAAAACATCCTGATACTTCACCAGCAGTAAAGGGTATATGCCAAATACATATTTCTAATTAGGCAAGTCAGTTAAGAACACATTCTTATTTATAATACCGCCCTACGGGCCTCTCAATCACAGCTGGACCTGAACCAGAGTGGCTGTAGTGACACCTCAACACTGAACTGCAGTGCCTTAAACCACTGGGGCACTCGGGAGCCCACAAAGTAGTGCAGTGGAGGTATACGCCGTATCAATTAATAAGACTGATGGAACAGATCAGAAGGTGTTCTGATTTTACCCAGATGTCAAAAGTGGTCTCCTGATGTGATTTAAGCATTGTCATGGACTTAGAACGTGTAATTTAGTTGTTTTTCTATTTTAAAAAGTGTGACTTTGAGAGCGAAAACCTTAATGAAATAAATCTGACTAATTTGACAGCCTCCTGTATCTGTTTCAATAGTAAGCATACTATTAGCCTACTTGAAAAGTACAGTTTGGCTTGGCCTGACTATGAAAGACAATATGGGATTTATACGTTTAGGTCATTCAGAGTGTATGTCACTGTTTCTCAAATAATTTTTCACACGGGGCATCTTTCCTTCGCTTGGTGGGCCGTTTAGGAACTTTTTGGCAAAATTAGAATATACCCACTTCATGACTGTTTGCCAGCCACTGTTTCCCCCGCCCTCCCTTCTGAAAATATGACAATAACTCTATCCTTCTGATTCCTTTAGTACTCTGTTCCAGTACTCTGCTGCCTGTGACTGGAACGAATGGCAAAAATCGCTGAAGTTGGAGACTTTTATCTCCCTCACCAACTTCAAACATCAGCTAGCTGAGCAGCTAACCGATCGCTGCAGCTGTACATAATCTATTGGTAAATAGCACACCCATTTTCACCTACCTCATCCCCACAGTTTTTATTTATTTACTTTTCTGCTCTTTTGCACACCATTATCTCTACCTGTACATGATCATCTGATCATTTATCACTCCAGTGTTAATCTGCAATATTGTAATTATTCGCCTACCTCCTCATGCCTTTTGCACACATTGTATATAGACTCCCCTTTTTTCTCTGTGTTACCGACTTGTTAATTGTTTACTCCATGTGTAACTCTGTGTTGTCTGTTCACACTGCTATGCTTTATCTTGGCCAGGTCGCAGTTGCAAATGTGAACCTGTTCTCAACTAGCCTACCTGGTTAAATAAAGGTGAAATAAAAAAAATAAAAATAAAAATTCCTGCTTATAAGCAAAAACACAAACAGGAAGTACCAGTGAATCGCTCATTACAGAAGTGCTCCGATGAAGCGGATGCTAAGCTACAGGACTGTTTCGCCAGCACCGACTGGAATAAGTTCCAAGATTCATCCGATAACATTGTGGAATTTAACACAATAGTCACCGGCTTCATTAATCAAAGGCACCGTCCCCACAGTGACCGTACATAGAGTACCAGTCAAAAGTTTGGACACACCTACTAGTTCAAGGGTTTTTCTATCTTTTTTAATATTTTCTACATTATAGAATAATAGTGAAGAAATAAAAACTATGCAATAACACATATGGAATCATGTAGTAACCAAAAAAAGTGTTAATCAACTCAAACTATATTTTAGATTGTAGATTCTTCAAAGTAGCCACCCTTTGCCTTAATGACAGCTTTGCACACGCTTGGCATTCTCTCAACCAGCTTAATCTGGAATGATGTTCCAACTGTCTTGAAGGAATTCCCACAAATGCTGAGCACTTTCTTGGTTGCTTTTCCTTCACTCTGCAGTCCAACTCATCCCAAATCATCTCAATTGGGTTGAGGTCAGGTGATTGTGGAAGCCAGGTCATCTGATGCAGCACTTCATCACTCTCCTTCTTGGTCAAATAGCCCATACACAGCCTGGAGGTGTGTTGGTGTCGCATGCTTACGGTAATAGATCTACCTTATTCTAAAATATTGTTGGAGTGAAATGTACAGTACCAGTCAAGGTTGGACACACCTACTCATTCCTGGGTTTTTCTTTATTTGTACTATTTTATACATTGTAGAAAAGTGGTGAAGACATCAAAACTATGAAATAACACATATGGAATCATGTAGTAAACAAATAAGTGTTAAACAAATCTAAATATATTTATATTTGAGATTCTTCATAGTAGCCACCCTTTGCCTTGATGACAGCATTGCACACTCTTGTTATTCTCTCAACTGGCTTCATGAGGTAGTAACCTGGAATGCTTTTCCAACAGTCTTGATTGAGTTCCCACATGCTGAGCACTTGTTGGCTGCTTTTCTTTCACCCTGTGTTCCAACTCATCCCAAACTATCTAAATTGGGTTGAGGGATTGTTGTCACGATCGTCTGTAGAATAAACGGACCAAGACGCAGCGTGCGTAGAGTTCCACATGTTTAATAAATTAAAGTCACCAAAACAATACAGAACAAATTAACCATGAAGTCAATACAGTGTTCACAGGCACTACACAAAAACAAGATCCCACAACAAACAGGTGGGAAAAGGCTGCCTAAATATGATCCCCAATCAGAGACAACGATAGACAGCTGCCTCTGATTGGGAACCATACCAAGCCAACCTAGAAATAAAGAAACTAGAATGCCCACCCTAGACACACCCCGACCTAACAAAAATAGAGAATAAAGGATCTCTAAGGTCAGGGCATGACAATTGTGGAGGCCAGGTCATCTGATGCAGCACTCAATCACTCTCTTTTTTGGCCAAATAGCTCTTACATAGCCTGTAGGTGTTTTGGGTCATTGTCCTGTTGAAAAACAAATGATAGTCCCACTAAGCGCAAAACAGATGGGATCTCGTATTGCTGCAAAATGCTGTGGTAGCCATGTTGGTTAATTGTGCCTTGAATTCTAAATAAATCACAGACAGTGTCACCAGCAAAGCACCCCCACACCTCCTCCATGCTTCATGGTGGGAACCACAAATGCAGAGATAATCTGTTCACCTACTCTGAGTCTCACAAAGACATGGCAGTTGGAACAAAACATCTCAAATTTGGACTCATCAGACCAAAGGACACATTTCCACCTGTCTAATGTCTATTTCTTGTGTTTCTTGGCCCAAGCAAGTCTCTTCTTTTTATTGGTGTCCTTTAGTAGTGGTTTCTTTGCAGCAATTCGACCATGAAGTGTCTGTTTCACGTTTCCTTTGGTCTCTGAAGAGTTTATGTTGAGATGTGTCTGTTACTTGAACTCTGTGAAGCATTTACTTGGCAAGCAATCGGAGGTGCATTTAACTGTAATGAATTTATCCTCTGCAGCAGAGGTAACTCTGGGTCTTCTTTTCCTTTGGCGTTTCTCATAAGAGCTAGTTTTAAGCAAGGAGGTGGGCAGTGAGATCCTATTGACGGTTTATTTAGCATGTTTCCATTTGGGGACGCCTGCTCTGTGAAGTGCTGGTGTGTAGTAACTCAATCCGCCCTTGCACTCATTCTAAAAAATTGTTTTCAAACTTTGATAAAGGGTCAAGTCTACAAAGCATATAACTTCATGCGGATCAAATGTTTCATCAATGAGAACATTTGCAGAATGTCTGCCAAAACCCATCTAGCTCAATCTTCTCCCACTGCTTGCCACCAGGCTTACTCTCATCACCATATTTGGTAGTGAGTGGAAACGCTAAAACCGAATGCTTCACATTTATACATCCGGTTAAATATCTGGTTCGTTGTTTTATGTGTCAACGTCTTGACAAGGGGATCTGCTCGAACCGCACAATAGCAGATGTGCATACTCATGATCTAAAGTTTGCCTGGAGGTGAGCACATTCTCACATCAAGTTACATTTTTATAAATTCCAACTTTTGCGCGAGGCCCCAGTATCTTTGTTAGAGATATGCGGCATCTCACTGCCTGCACAGTAGAGGGCGATAAAGTGTTTTATTAAGCTGGAATTGTCTCATGTAAATGAGACGAAAGGAGTCCCTTTTGTCGCGTGCTGATGACGTCAGGAATGAAAAATATTCGACAACATGGAGAAGAAACATGTGTCAGCTTTTGAATTGTACCAAAATGCGCTATTAGAATCGACTCCTGAAGTTAAACCATCATCTGTGAAGGTACTTGGGGTTACGTTATTACTGGTGTTTGCCCCCCTGCAATTTCAGATAGTTTTGGTAAAAGTGACTTTACAGTGTCTTGTGTTAGGCATGCACGCAAATCAACTGGGTTGACAAATCTACTGAAGAAAGCTAGCTAACTGATGCAATGTGAAGTGGACTTGTTGAATAATGTCCAGCTGTTTAATATACTTTTGCAATGTGCATATGATTATATGAAACGATTTCAAACTGATTGCCTACTGGATGATTTTCTAGGTTACACCAAAGAAGAAGAAGCGGAAGGAAAATGGCATCCAGACCCCTAAACCCATCAAAAAGGCCAAAATGAAACCGATGGTCAAGCAGGTCATCAAATCGTCTCCGAGTGAGGAGAGGTTGGAGAGACTTGAAGAAGTTAGTTTGTACAATCAAACTCACTCCCTCTATATTGAAGCCACTTGTTCACGTTCTTTAACTGTTTGACTGTGGTTCTCTAGCCATACTTGTCATTGTCTTGCTGTATGCAGGAGGTGCAGTGTGGAGAGAAAAGCGGAGAAGCACTAGAGGCTCTGCTGAGTGACCTGGCTGAAGTTAGCAACAGCCGGGAGAGGGCCAGCAAACTGTTCCAGTGGCTCATCCAACCCATTCCTTCCAAGAGCTTCTTCAGGTACTGATGCTTGTGTAGCTTTTGGTTTTCTCAGTACAGTCATGAACTAGATTGCACAGGGAGATATACTTTACTGACTTCCTTCATCACAGGGATACATGGGAAAAGAAGCCAGTTTTGATCAAACGTCAGAATCCAGACTACTACAAGGGACTGTTCTCCACAACAGAGTTTGATCGCATTTTAAGACAGGTAAGGTGTCATGACTAGCTAGACATCTAAGGTCATTTTTGTTTGATCAGATCAGGTTAATGTTGCTGTTGACATTTCCAGGATGATGTTCAGTATGGAGTAAACCTGGATGTCACCAGCTACACAAACGGCAAAAGAGAGACACACAATCCTCCAGGGAGGGCTCTTCCTTTCACTGTATGGGAGTTCTATGAGGTAAAAACCCTATTAAAGTCTCCTGATTGCAAATTTGTATTTACTTTGTGTGAGCAAGTGTTGGTTAGAATTTAGATCGTACCAATATCTGTGTAACATGTAAGTTCTTAGTACTTCATAATATTGAAACCCAACCATGTGTCCTCTAGCTCAGTTGGTTGAACATGACGCCAGTAGTGGGTTGGATTCCCGGGACTAAAATGTGTGCATGCATGTGTAAAGGATGTGAAACGGCTAGCTAGTTAGCGGAGGTGCGCTAAATAGCGTTTCAATCGGTGACGTCACTTGCTCTGAGACCTTGAAGTAGTGGTTCCCCTTGCTCTGCAAGGGCCGCGGCTTTTGTGGAGCGATGGGTAACGATGCTTCGTGGGTGACTGTTGTTGATGTGTGCAGAGGGTCCCTGGTTCGCGTCCGGGTATGGGCGAGGGGATGGTCTAAAGTTATACTGTTACACATGACTAAGTCGCTTTGGTAAAAGCGTGTGATAAATCGCTTATTATTATAATCCACAGAGTGGTTGCTCCCTCCGTATGCTGAACCCCCAGGCCTTCTCCTCCACTGTGTGGAGTGTGCTGTCCATCCTCCAGGAGCAGTTTGGCAGCATGGCAGGAGCTAATGTGTGAGTGACCCTGTCTGACAACCTCTGACCAGTGAGATGCTCTCGAACAACATTGAGGGCTCTATTTCCGGGTTGCGTATTGCCAGTGCAATTGTCAAATGCATACTCGTTTGACATTTGTACACCTAATGCCAGGATCGGTGATTTACCTGTCTTATATGAGCTTGCTAGTTGGCGGGGTGGCAATATCTGAGCTGTGTCCTTAAAAACGTGTGCCAATTTCAGGCAGTGCTGGTGGGGCTATTTAAGACCAACCAGAAGCTAGTCTTGGCGGTAACCCGGTTGACAGCGGAAGTGTAGCCTATCCAGCCTTGACGCACAGTGCCCATATGCACATGGAACGAGAGCAATGTTATTTTTGTGCTGTAACCTCGTATTTAAAAACATAACCAAGCATAGTCTCCTCTCTCAATGAAGTCTGTTTTTTTGGGTAATGCATTCGCCAAGTTGTCAAGACTACCATAAAGGGCTTGGCTTGCGAGAACTCTTTGAAATAAATCTTAATCACCAAAGCTTTATTAAAAGATCACATTTGGGAGCAGCCATTTTTTATCTATGTAGGCTATGGTACATTATTTTAGCCAGCTCCTGTTATCTATGTAGGCTATGGTACATGATTTTAGCCAGCTCCTGTTATCTATGTAGGCTATGGTACATGATTTTAGCCAGCTCCTATTGTTTTGGAATAAGAGATGAGATGATCCAGTGACCTTTGTTTTTAGAAAAATGTCAGTTATTTTCCTGCTTCCGTTTAATTCAAATTTGAAAAAATCCCTTATAGGCTACCCTTACCCTACTATAACAGCAATGTGTCTGCTGTCTTTCTTGTCATGGACATGCATTTGCCAAATAGCCTATCCATAAAACATTTCTAAATGGTTTACTCATGAGGCTTTTTCCGTCAAGCGTTTGCATTATTCCCGTAGGCCTACCTGCAGTGAATAGGCTACTCCGTTAGGTTTGTTTCTCCGTTTCCACAGAACGCCTCTTCTCCGCTTACCAAAGATGTGCTCCTCTAAAAGTATTTTCCAGCCATATAACTCCATGTCAACGGTAGGCCTAGGCTATATCTTGCTTATTGAGAATGTGCCTCACACATAAAATAAAATTTAGGAGAGCCTAGTGAAGGCCTATACTCGTTGAAGCCTATTACAACAATGTTGATTGTCAACCCTCAACATATTGAGCAAACACTGGATGTTTTTACTGTTGCTCTAACTCGTTACTGTAGCCTGTGCTATTTAATAAACTGTATCAATCCACTAGGATGACAATGCAGACTGTCAATAACAACCAGAGCTTAAGACAACAGCATACAGTATTGAGCCTTGACATGCACTGATTGGCGAGTGAGTAGCCAAGCCCTCTCCACAACTAGAATTTTATTTATTAGTCAAAACCCAGCTCTTTCGCCCCAGCTATTGCGCTCACAATTACTCCAGTGAAAATATAAATAATATTTCTGACACATCCCTGGTCCTAAACCCCTTTCACCAGCGCTAAGATTTACCATTGTGTTAGGTTTGTTTAAAATAGAGCCCTGGAAGTCATTGAACATGTATGGGACTGTGAACATTTCCTTCTTTGAGGACAACCTATTATGTTATATCCTTACCTCATGCTGAATACTGATTCACATCATGTGACATTACAGCAAAGTAGTTTTGTGTCCCCAGGTATCTGACACCTCCAGGAACACAAGGCTTTGCTCCACATTATGACGACATCGAGGCCTTTGTGGTTCAGCTGGAAGGGAAGAAGCATTGGAGAGTTTACAACCCCAGGTGACTGAGTTATGAACAGTCTAAATCCAGTTTATAAAATTCCTTAAAAGGTGATCAGCACCTAGAGCATGCATCAATCCATTTTGAACCAGATTAATATCATTAAACTCTAAGAAACTAATTCTGTATATTTTGTGGGATGTTTGATTGCTACACTTTTTAGGTCAGAAGATGAGGTCTTGCCTGTCGTTTCCAGTCGTAAGTATTTCTTTGTCCACCCTTGTGCCTATAAATAGACTATAAGCACGACCGATCACTTCCCAGTCCCCTCTGCCTCAGTCTCATTCCTTACAGATGGTTTGGTATTCCTCCTCCTCCAGTTAACTTCAGCCAGTCGGAGATCGGGAAGCCCATCCTGGAGGTGGTTCTGGAGGCTGGGGATCTCCTCTACTTCCCCCGAGGGTTTATCCACCAGGGAAACTGCCTGCCGGATGCTCACTCCCTCCACATCACTGTCTCATCTTACCAGAGGAACAGCTGGGGAAACCTACTGGCAAAGGTGTGTTATCAATCCTCTGCTTTCCTTGTATGTGACACTGTCCAGTTCTGTCTCATTTTGTATCAACATTGATGTAGATTGGGCATGGCTCAATTTATACTTGAGTCAAAAAAAAACTAAAATATTGAATGATATACAATGTCATGTCAATAATACATGGATGTACTTGGAAGTATAGGCTTGTGTTGTGTTTGATGCAGAACATGATCTCTGACAGGTGGTCCCAGCAGCCCTAGAGATGGCCATGGAGGAGGACGTGGACTTCAGACGAGGCCTGCCTGTGGATTACCTGACCTACATGGGGGTGCAGAACTCTGACAAGGTACTTCAGACACGTTGTTTACTTGTCTCTGGAGTCTGATTGACCTCTGAGCACCTACTCTCAACAGGGGTGTGTTCAGAAGGGTGAAAAATTCACAATGTTGAACGGATAGAGCTGACATCATTGCCTATGTCCCATGGCAAGTAAGAATGTCTGTCCTACAGAATATATATACTCTACCGTTCAAAGGTTTAGGGTCACTTAGAATTTTCTTGTTTTTGAAAGAAAAGCAAAAAAAAAAAAAGTCCATTAAAATAACATCAAATTGATCAGAAATACAGTGTAGACATTGTCAATGTTGTAAATTGACTATTGTCGTGGGAAACGGCTGAATTTAAAAATAAATAAAAATAATAATTCTTATGGAATATCTACATAGGTGTACTGAAGCCCATTATCAGCAACCATCACTCATGTGTTCCAATGGCACGTTGTGTCAGCTAATCCAAGTTTATAATTTTAAAAAGGCTAATTGATCATTAGAACACCCTTTTTGCAATTATGTTAGCACCGTTGAAAACTTTTGTTCTGATTAAAAACTAAATTAAACCTGCCTTCTTTAGACTAGTTGAGTATCTGGAGCATCAGCATTTGTGGGTTTGATTACAGGCTCAAAATGGCTAGAAACAAAGACCTTTCTTCTGAAACTCGTCAGTCTATTCTTGTTCTGTGAAATGAAGGCTATTCCATGCGAGAAATTGCCAAGAAATTGAAGATATCATACACCGCTGTGTACTACTCCCTTCACAGAACAGTGCAAACTGGCTCTAACCAGAATAGAAAGAAGAGCGGGAGGCCCCGGTGCACAACTGAGCAAGAGGACAAGTACATTAGTGTCTAGTTTGAGAAACAGACGCCTCACAAGTCCTCAACTGGCAGCTTCATTAAATAGTACCCGCAAAACACCAGTCTCAACGTCAACGGTGAATAGGTGACTCCGGGATGCTGGCCTTCTAGGCAGAGTTCCTCTGTCCAGTGTCTGTTCTTTTGCCCATCTTAGTCTTTTCTTTTTATTGGCCAGTCTGCGATATTGCTTTTTCTTTGCATCTCTGCCTAGAAGGCCAGCATCCCGGAGTTGCCTCTTCACTGTTGACGTTGAGACTGGTGTTGGAACAGAGGAATGATGGTTGCTGATAATGGGCATCTTTACGCTTATGTAGATATTCCATTAAAAATCATCTGTTTCCAACTACAATAATCATTTACAACATTAACAATGTATACACTATTTCTGATCAATTTGATATTTTAATGGACAAAAAATGTGCGTTTCTTTCAAAAAACAAGGACATTTCTAAGTGACTCCAAACTTTTGAACGGTAGTGTATATCTGAACATTCTCTGTAATGTTGCACCCTCTTGAAAGCTGTGTGTGTGTGTAGGAGGATCCACGCAGGGCGCAGTTCCTATCCAGAATAGAAGGGCTGATGAAGAAGCTATCAACCTTTGCTCCTGTGGATGCTGCGGTGGATCAGAAAGCGAGGGACTATCTCCATGACTGTCTCCCCCCGATGCTCACCGCAGGTACCACATATCTACTGCTGAAATTCAAACATGGACTTTTGTGACTCCGAAGCCAGTAGTTCCCAAACTGCCCCCCCCCTCCAAAAAAAAAGGAACTCCAAATGGTTTAAGTTACTCTTGAAAGTTGTAATAGTATGTACATGGTGCAATTTCAAAGTTGGGTAGTGCATCATCAGTTCCTGTTGTCATGTCAGTCATTGCTAACCTATTTATAACTTGTCAGAAATGTCCAGATAAACTAGCCCATTTCAGCTGTTTATTCTTTTGGGCCCATAGGTTTTGTTGACGTGAGACTCATTTAATATCACATTAGACATGCAAAATGTATAGAATTGCACAAATAATGTGCTTTAAACCTGCAAAATATTCTCTCCACCAACTTAGAGGGGTGTGAACAGTTTGTGATGAACAGTGCTAGTGCCCATAGAAATGGATGAGGTGCGGGATGTTCCCTGATGCTGGACGGGGGGCCTGAGTGAAAAGTCTGGAACCTCTGCTCTAGGGCTTCCCAAACTAGACTTCCACGTGGCCAGTATTACTGATTCTAGTGATAATCCACAGAGGAGCGGGCCAGCAGTGTCCAGGGAGCTCCTTCCAGGTGGGAGGATGGAGAGGCTGTGGACGTAGGTGTGACCATCAGGGGCCAGACCAGAGTCAGACTCATCCGTTCTGGAATCGCCAGGTAGATCTCGGACATGAAATATCCTATGACTTACAAAAGCATAGCTCTTACAAAAAATTTTCCCAGAAATGACCTTGACTTTTCTTTTTGATGCTGCAGGTTATGCAGTGATGGAGAAGCAGTTTGGCTTTACTACACTGCAGACAACTCCAGAGTCTACCACAAGGAGGAGCCCAAGAGCATTGAAATAAAAGCAGAGGTATGAATGAATTGCCTTGTTACTATAGCAGTGACGTGTGCCTGCCTGAGATGCTGCACTGCAGTGATGGCCTTTGTGTTCAACATGATGTAACTCTTTCAGCAAACAGATGGCATGGAGTTTCTGATCCATGCGTATCCAAAGTTTGTGTCAGTGGGCAGTTTGCCATGCGAGTCGGCTGAGGACAAGGTATGTTTATCAACATGTATTCCGTCTTCTGCATGTCAGTCGTGTAGATATTTGGATGGTCGCGTTATGCTGGTCAGTGCTTGGGTCGGACTCTGCACTGCAGTTTTCTTAAAGATGTAATTCTGTGCTCTCTTCCAGGTGTCCTTGGCTGAGCTGCTGTTTGAGAAAGGGCTTATTCACACTGCAGAACCTCTGCAGCGATCCTGAATCATGGAGGGACTCTAAAACAAGTTTCACAAGAAATATATGCTGCACCAGCATCATTCACCTCTCACTATGTGTAGGAAGAATTTCTGGTTTTAGGACAGCAGTCGAATAAACTCTGAGCAGTGCATCAGCATTGCCCTCTACAACTAACTCCTCTAGGCTCTTCCAAAAACTATGGTGCAATGCTGGAACGCAATGATCAATCAAAAGTAATAGGTCTGTAATAGCCCACTTACAATATTAACCTTTACTTGTTCAGTAAGTATTGCATTAAAACAGTCTTGCATATTGGTGTGTAAATCAAGCCTAGTTTCTGTGTGTTGCTAATGGAAGTACATTGTTATAGAAATGTCCAACTTTGCATTATCGCTACGATTGCGTATACTTTATCACACAAATGATTCACTAGCTTACAAAGGGACATCTTTATTAGTCGATACAACCCATAAAGATACAGTGAGGGAAACTTCTTATTGGCATACTTGATTTGAAAACCATCCAGACAACAGGAGATGTGACTTGGGACACAAATATTCCAGGTGATGGGTGGGTCTACTTCCTGGCTTCAACTCCCTATACATAAGGGAGAATATTCAGAGGACCATTAGTACACACTTGGACTATTGCTAGGAATGTATCAGTTCATATGAAGGCTAGATACTGATGCCTGATTCAAACCACAAGACTGAGATGTACAGGGCTGGCCTGGTCTTGAATCTGCCATAGTTTGTGAAAAGAGAATATCTGCGCCAGCACAGCATGGTTTACTTCAAAATTGTGCATCAGTGGGTGCAGATTTAACTAACCTGCTGTATAATGCACTTTTGTTCCTGAAAGCAGTCAGTTTGTTCACGCATCAGGGCAGCGAAGTTCTCCATGTTTCCTGGTTGGTGCAAAAAAACGTGCATTTACAGTATACTGTATGCAGCCATATTGTATTAAAAATATTTGGTGCACCTATAGCTGTGTGATAGCTTAATAAACCAGCGTGTATGCAAGCCTTTCTGCTGTCAAGTTCTAAGGAGTTGACAAGAATACATAGACTCGAACACGGTGAAATAATAGCAAGCTAACTGTTAGTGGATCACACCCAGTTGGCTAAGTTAGATGAACATTAGTTGTTAGCGAACTGTTTATCCAAGTGTCCACACAACTGTTATCAGCAAATACACGTTCATTTGTGTTGTTGTTAAACTACCTAGCTATCGTTGATGTTACTATCACAGCAAGCCAACTTTAGCCCAATATTGAACTAAAGGAGCCTAACTTCACTCTTTAGTCCAAGGTGGACGGACCATACATGTGTTTAAATGGCGAATTGGCTCTTACAGCCAAATACTCCATCTAAATGCGAATCGATTCTCAATTACGATACGGGTCTAGAAACATAAAATCACTAGTTTTATATCACAAAATAATTTCACAAATGCAAAAGGCACACAATGGTCCTGTACACTGCTTTAAATGGGTTTTACACAGTTGCAGCTGACATGCTGAGTTGGCACACAGGTGTTCGGACAGTTAATTAGCACAGTTAGTCCGTAAACAAGCACTGTAACATGGAAATATGTCCATGTGGGGAACCCTAACCATAAAAAAAGTGTGTATCAATGTAACCTTTTGTTTGTGGGACATTATTTGTCATTATGAAAGATAAGGTCCTTGTGCTTCTAACCCCGTACCGCAAGCGATGCGTGTTCATGTTCAGACCGAACATCGCGTCTCTTGACTCATGTGGAACTAAGAGTCACGATCATGGGCTAATTTATGATGGACTCCAGCTGGTTATCTAGCAAGCAACAAGCCTCTGTTCTTCCCACAATAATTCTACATTATGTTGTGATTGCAAGATATACGTTGAAGTATTGCAAGCACGGCTATAGAAATACATATAGAAAAGGCTCCTCTCGCTCATACCGCTTCAGTGACATTGGACCCTACCAAGTGCTCTAAAATGGTGGTGTTAACTTGCAACTGTATGTGATGAAAAAGGCTTTTAAATTGAATATGTTTTCAAATTCAGAATATGAGATAATTAGTCTGGAGTAACATTTTTTTTCATTTGAATAGTAAAACGAGTGCTTTTATTCTTTGGCAATACAATTATTTATATTTACGCCGCCATAGATACGATTTAATGGTATCTCCCAGTGACCTTTGACGTTTAAGCGGCAAACAATGTCTGAGTCGATGGAAGAAGTGTGGACAATCGTTGCTAAAAATGTCATAATATTGTAATGTTAGGCACGTCGTGTTATTGAATTTTTTGCTCAATTGGAGTTAAAACCTGTATGGCACTTGATGGTATGTTACTCGTTAGTCTATGGCCCATTGTAATAGCAACATTTGTCTGCTAGCAAACGTAGCATGCTAGTTAACGTTAGCTAGCTAGCTAGGACTGCTAACAATTACTTTAGCTTGTGATCTCATAACTAGTTAACGTTAGCGATGTATGATAAATAGTGTTATATTGTCTAGTAAATATTGAAACTGCTGTGAAGTTGTATCATGTCCATATCATTTATGGACCATGGCTGTTTACATTTTTCAGTTTACAATACATGCATATCGCAGTCATATTGCTGCATGTGAAGTGGTTCAAAATATAATCTTGTTAATAGCTAGTTAATTAACTAATGGTTCTATGTCTTGTCCCTGTAGTATGACAGCTGAGGAAAATGACGTCTATTATCAAACTGACTGCTGTGTCAGGGGTGCAGGAGGAGTCTGCCCTCTGCTACCTGCTGCAGGTGGATGAGTTCCGCTTCCTCCTGGACTGTGGCTGGGATGAGAGCTTCTCCATGGACATCATTGATTCCATGAAAAGGTAGAAGCCCACACCATAATCTAAGCCAGTAGGTCTCAATGGGGTACTTGGGAAGACTCAGAACATAGGCCTAATGATTGGTTACACATGAAGGGGGTACATCGGGCAGGGCAAAATGTGATTAGAGTTACTAATTGAGTCTTGATGTCAGCTATCTAGACATCCCCACCACAGTCTCAATTTAATTCATTCCTAATGTCAACAACTAGAACTTGTCCCAGTCAATCAGGTTTCTTATGGACCATTCCTTCTCCTCTCCAGGTATGTCCACCAGGTTGATGCGGTGCTCCTCTCCCATCCTGACCCCCTGCACCTGGGGGCCCTGCCCTATGCTGTGGGCAAGCTGGGCCTAAACTGCCCCATATATGCCACCATCCCCGTCTACAAGATGGGTCAGATGTTCATGTATGACCTGTATCAGGTGAGGCAGAGGTGTGCTAACCTGGTCCCAGATCAGTTTTTGTTGTCTTGCCAACTCTGCAAGACAGCACAAACCAACCAGGCTAAGGGATGTATGCGATGTACTGCGCCAGCGTTTCCCAAACTTGGTCCTGGGGACCCCAAGGGGTGCACATCTTTTTTGGGGTCCTAGCACTAAACAGTTGATTAAAATAATCAAAGCTTGGTGATTCTTTAAATCAGCTGGGTAAAAACCAAAATGTGGGGAAACGAAACGTGGGGGCAGAGGGAGTAACACTGTAAAGGTTCTCACTTGTGATCTGTTGTTTGGTAGTCGCGCAACAACACTGAGGACTTCAACCTGTTCACCCTGGATGATGTGGACTGCGCTTTCGACAAAATCCAGCAGCTGAAGTACTCCCAGATTGTCAATCTGAAAGGTTGGTAATCGATGTATCAGTGTTACATAATGACTCAATTATAATATATCATTTCTATTGACTCCTGAGTAATGTACTGTATCTGTTCAAACTGTAACACTGGTCTGCAGTAATCCATCTTTCCTATTTGACTGGGAAAGACACGATCTGTCCAATTTCGATTGACTCCTGTTGTAGTGATCTCTTTGCTCTAGCATAAAACACTGGTTCAATCGACCTTTCTACATTTTGTTTACAGGGAAAGGACATGGTCTGTCCATCACTCCACTTCCTGCTGGTCACATGATCGGAGGGACCATCTGGAAGATTGTGAAGGATGGGGAAGAGGAGATTGTTTACGCGGTGGACTTCAACCACAAAAGAGAGATGTGAGTAGAGGGCCATCCCAGACTAAAAATTTTAAAAATCTTGGTCGTCTGTTCGTTCGACCAATCTATTGGTCGAAATTTGATCATGTGTATTTTTCCATATGTAGACGCATCCTATGTGTTTTCATCAAATCAACTCTATGCACTGAGCCTGTATGATGCTTTAAGTGCATTGTTTGATGATATAATTAAGACGCACAGATGACTAGAGGTCTTGAACGCAATTGGTTTGATTGGGCCGGGATCAGACTTGATGCTCTGTGTTAAAAAACATTGAGTGACTGTGTGACTTGCACCCGTTGTCTCTCCTCCCTGCTGCAGCGATACCACAGAACATCAACATGTTTATCACGCTGTCCGTGTTGCTGAAGCGGCAAAATAATTACAGCCAATTCTGACAACTGTCAGGCAAAAAAACAAGCATTCCTTATTCCCTCAACCCTTAGTCTTTACGTGACACATTTATGTATTTTTTGCACGTGACCAATAGGGCCTAACCTGTAGCATATCATAATCACATTAATAAAATATAAATTGGTTATAACAAACTCTGAACACCGGAACATGAGACGGCGAAATGTATGCAGATGGTAGGACAAACTGGAAACGGGGGAATGTATGCAGATGGTAGGACAAACTGGAAACGGGGGAATGTATGCAGATGGTAGGACAAACTGGAAACGGGGGAATGTATGCAGATGGTAGGACAAACTGGAAACGGGGGAATGTATGCAGATGGTAGGACAAACTGGAAACGGGGGAATGTATGCAGATGGTAGGACAAACTGGAAACGGGGGAATGTATGCAGATGGTAGGACAAACTGGAAACTGGGGAATGTTTGCAGATGGTAGGACAAACTGGAAATGGGGGAATGTATGCAGATGGTAGGACAAACTGGAAACGGGGAATGTATGCAGATGGTAGGACAAACTGGAAATGGGGGAATGTATGCAGATGGTAGGACAAACTGGAAACGGGGAATGTATGCAGATGGTAGGACAAACTGGAAACGGGGGAATGTATGCAGATGGTAGGACAAACTGGAAACGGGGGAATGTATGCAGATGGTAGGACAAACTGGAAACGGGGGAATGTATGCAGATGGTAGGACAAACTGGAAACGGGGGAATGTATGCAGATGGTAGGACAAACTGGAAACGGGGGAATGTATGCAGATGGTAGGACAAACTGGAAACGGGGGAATGTTTGCAGATGGCATGACAAACTGGAAACGGGGGAATGTATGCAGATGGTAGGACAAACTGGAAACGGGGGAATGTATGCAAATGGGTGACAAAACGGTGGAATGTTTGGTTGCTCAGGAGGTAAAGGAAGTCAGATGTGTGGAATAAATAGTTGTGGTAAATACTGGAGATCAATAAAAAGGTGAGTCGTCAGCGCTGCGTACATATGATGCATGTCAAACAGGTGCTGTTAGATTATATTATACTTTTTATGACCGTTTGGTACAACACAAAATAAATTATAGGTGAACCGTAGAGTCTACGTTTTATTTTTTGGTTATGACAGCAAAGATTAAAAACAGTTGCATGCATTCGTGAATGCAGTTGCCAACATGGAATAGTTTATTTACTAATTATTCAAGGGTCACTTTGTTATTTTAAAACTAAAATGCTTGATTGCATTTAAAAACATGAATCACTCCTGATGTGTGATGTGAAGGAATGAATGATAGATACAGTAGCCTATATAAGTATTGAACCAGGCCTAAGTTACAGTATTAAGTCTAAACAGGATGTGCTCTTATGCCTACAGCTTGGGGGTGGTTATACAAGGCTGCTATACTAAACCTACTTATGATCATGGCATTAATTATTATAATGATGATCATTATAGTAATAATAATAATAGCAATAAGGAGATAAAAGGGGGTTATTATAAATGCATTTTTGGAATTTGGAACAGTGTAAACAACACTAAATACATTATAAATAATACCAGAGAGGCTGGTCTAACGAACAAGTGTAAAGCCTTTATTAAAGCATAGCAAAGATTTAAGAACAGCTGAATTTGTGAAATTGTTCATCAATCAGTAAGCTATTAAACAAACACTCTGTGAGTAGAGGGATGGAGAGAAGAGCAAGCGATAAATGTGGGAAGGCGAGCTGAGGGGTGGAGGGAAGGCGAGCTGAGGGGTGGAGGGAAGGCGAGCTGAGGGGTGGAGGGAAGGAGAGAGCTGTCGGTGGCGGGGAACGAGAGAGCTGTCGGTGGCGGGGAACGAGAGAGCTGTCGGTGGCGGGGGAAAGCGAGCGACTTGAGTAGAGGGGGAACGATGGTTATAGTGTTTGTTTGTTTTTCTCCAGCCACCTGAATGGGTGTACGTTGGAGTCGGTGAGTCGTCCCTCTCTTCTCATCACAGACTCGTTCAACGCTACATATGTGCAGCCGCGTCGCAAGCAAAGGGACGAGCAGCTCCTTAGTAAGTTAATCAACACTCAATCATCTGCAATCCTAGCCTGGTCACAGATATGTTTCTGCTTTCTTACCAACTACCTGTGGTCACTGGAAAGTCATGACCACAGGAGTTGGCCGGACAACACAAAAAGATCTGGGACCAGGCTACAGTAATACCTATTGGTTGAATATGAAGGGAAAAGTGATTTACCATTCTTCCGTCCGCCCCCCCTCCTACAGCCAATGTAATGGAGACCCTACGCGGAGACGGCAACGTGCTGATCGCGGTGGATACGGCAGGCCGTGTACTGGAGCTGGCTCAGCTGCTGGACCAGATCTGGAGGACAAAGGACGCCGGGCTGGGGGTCTACTCTCTGGCCCTGCTCAACAACGTCAGCTACAACGTGGTGGAGTTCTCCAAGTCTCAGGTCAGAGTCACACACATACCCTTTCATTACCTGACCACACAGTACCAGTCCAATCTGAGTCTTTGCTTCAGCCTGCCTGGAGTGCCAGATGGGTGGGGTTTGCACTTTTGGGACTATTCTGTTGGTGTAGTTGCAACATGTGAGCACAGCTAAAAAGTATTTGAAAGATCTAAAAATAAAATAAAAATTCCCCAGGTCCAGTACCATCTACATATAAGTAATGTGCTTTTATTCACGTTTCAATAGTGCTCACTACTCATTTAAATGGGCTGTCATATGTAACATGCTGCATCTTCTGAAAGGTATAAAATGTTAGCATTTTGTGGCACGGAATTAATATATTTCGCAAAATATAGCATGTCACAAACACGGTACCTCAAACAGTTCGTCTTGCATCACTCTGTCATTGTAATAGGCATGGTAACAATAGTGGTGACTCTGTTATATTCTGCCCTACAGGTTGAGTGGATGAGTGACAAGCTGATGCGCTGCTTCGAAGACAAGCGCAACAACCCCTTCCAGTTCCGTCACCTGTCCCTGTGCCACAGCCTGGCCGACCTGGCCCGCGTGCCCAGCCCCAAGGTGGTGCTCTGCAGTCAGCCCGACCTGGAGTCTGGCTTCTCCCGTGAGCTCTTCATCCAATGGTGTCAGGACGCCAAGAACTCTGTGATCCTTACCTACCGTACCACGCCCGGCACCCTGGGCCGCTACCTCATCGACAACCCCGGGGAGAAGATGCTGGACCTGGAGGTGAAATTATAAGAAAATACTTTAGGGAAGACGAGCTGCCATTTTGGCTCAGATTTTGGGATTTATCTGTTTGTGCAGCGTGTCCATATGGCTCTTCCTGTCTCCCAGTTTCCATCTCAACTCAAGCATGGGAACAGCTTGATATGTCACAATGGCTTTCTCACCCCCCCCCTTTTTCATACATTTTTGTTGTCATGTTGACAGATTAGGAAACGGGTGAAGCTGGAAGGCAGAGAGCTGGAAGAATACCTAGAGAAAGAGAGAATGAAGAAGGAAGCTACCAAAAAACTTGAACAAGAAAAAGAGTGAGTCACTGACATTTTATTTCTGGCCTATTCGAATTTACAATACTACTGCACTGTGAATAATATTCTTCCAGGTGGGTTAGGGGTATTTAGCTGTTTTCTGTGTGTTTGTATGTGTGCTCAGATTACATTTTAGTCATTTAGTAGACGCTCTTATCCAGTACGACTTGACAACCATATAACAGCATGGTTGTTCTCCAGGAATGAAGATGTGTTCGTCTTTGAGGTGACGAAACACAGCAAGATTGTATGTGTCTAATATATTTGTGTCTGTCTCAGGGTGGACGTGGACTCGAGTGATGAGAGCGACATGGAGGATGACCTGGAGCTGCCGGCGGTGGTGAAAACCAAACACCACGATCTCATGATGAAGGGAGACGGCGTCCGCAAGGGCAGCTTCTTCAAACAGGCCAAGAAGTCTTACCCCATGTTCCCCACCCACGAGGAGAGGGTCAAATGGGATGAGTACGGAGAGATCATCAGGTACTGTAGTCAGTGAACTAGTAGTATTCTGGAGAGATCGTCAGTGAACTAGTAGTATTCTGGAGAGATCGTCAGTGAACTAGTAGTATTCTGGAGAGATCGTCAGTGAACTGGTAGTATTCTGGAGAGATCGTCAGTGAACTGGTAGTATTCTGGAGAGATCGTCAGTGAACTGGTAGTATTCTGGAGAGATCGTCAGTGAACTGGTAGTATTCTGGAGAGATCGTCAGTGAACTAGTAGTATTCTGGAGAGATCGTCAGTGAACTAGTAGTATTCTGGAGAGATCGTCAGTGAACTAGTAGTATTCTGGAGATCGTCAGTGAACTAGTAGTATTCTGGAGAGATCGTCAGTGAACTAGTAGTATTCTTGGGAGAGATCGTCAGTGAACTAGTAGTATTCTTGGGAGAGATCGTCAGTGAACTGGTAGTATTCTGGAGAGATCGTCAGTGAACTTGTAGTATTCTGGAGAGATCGTCAGTGAACTAGTAGTATTCTGGAGAGATCGTCAGTGAACTAGTAGTATTCTGGAGAGATCGTCAGTGAACTAGTAGTATTCTGGAGAGATCGTCAGTGAACTGGTAGTATTCTGGAGAGATCGTCAGTGAACTGGTAGTATTCTGGAGAGATCGTCAGTGAACTGGTAGTATTCTGGAGAGATCGTCAGTGAACTGGTAGTATTCTGGAGAGATCGTCAGTGAACTGGTAGTATTCTGGAGAGATCGTCAGTGAACTGGTAGTATTCTGGAGAGATCGTCAGTGAACTGGTAGTATTCTGGAGAGATCGTCAGTGAACTGGTAGTATTCTGGAGAGATCGTCAGTGAACTGGTAGTATTCTGGAGAGATCGTCAGTTAACTGGTAGTATTCTGGAGAGATCGTCAGTGAACTGGTAGTATTCTGGAGAGATCAGGTAATGTAGAAACAGGAAATCCCTTTGGATAATGAGCTCTAGCTATGTATTGGAATCTTTGTTGTAGCAGCTCCAGATGGCGTCACACAATGTTGTACTAATGAATGGCTGTCTGTCTCCAGACCGGAGGACTTCCTGGTACCAGAGCTCCAGGCCACTGAGGAGGAGAAGAACAAGCTGGAGTCGGGCATGGCCAACGGGGACGAACCCATGGACCAGGACTCCTCATCCAAAGTACCCACCAAGTGTACCTCCACTACGGAGAACCTAGAGATCAAGTAATTTGGCCCAAACACCTAAATGAGAGCAGACGTAGTCAGAGCCTCTCAGTGCTAAAATCATTCTGATATATGTTCTAATGACATACAAGGCATATTTTAAAATAAAATGTAAGTTTGTGATTTTAATTATACTGCCAAGACTAAGTTATTTTTTTATTTGCACAAAATATGAATTGTGCCCATTTCTTTCTAATATGATCCTAAAAGTATTTTTTTCTTAATGCATATTTAAAATATTGAGAAACGATCAATTGTGGTCTGATCTTCCTGTGCAGAGCCAGGGTGACTTACATCGACTACGAGGGCCGCTCGGACGGCGACTCCATCAAGAAGATCATTAACCAAATGAAACCGCGGCAGCTGGTGATCGTGCACGGCCCCCCCGAGGCCAGCCTGGACCTGGCCGAGTCCTGCAAGGCCTTCACCAAGGACATCAAGGTCTACACGCCCAAGCTGCAGGAGACTGTGGACGCCACCAGTGAGACACACATTTACCAGGTAGAATGTCATTAAAAAATACATGCTCATGTAGGATATTTTGAGACAGGTTTTTGACTAATGCCCTGTGAATAATTGACCCATTTGACATATCATTTTGTGTTATCACGATTCACCAGTCAGAAAGTTGATGTGCTTTAGTCACAGTTACTGTAACTCAGCGGTGGGAAACTCCAGTCCTCTAGGGCCTGATTGGTGTCACACAGTTTCTCCATCCCAGCAAACACAGCTGATTAATCAAATGGCATTGTAAACTGAAGATCATGTTTTGGTGATTATTGGAATCAGGTGTGTTAGCTGGGGCAAGACTGTGACACCATCAGGCCCTCAAGGACTGGAATTGCCCACCCCTGCTGTAACTAATCAAACCCAGGTCAAGCCATTTTAGAATTCTGGACCAGACAATGGGTCAATTGTGAATAAGGTTTATAATATATGCTATTTAGCAGACACTTTTATCCAAAGCGACTTCCAGTCAAGCGTGCATAAATATTACGTATGGGTGGTCCCGTGACTCAAACCCACTATCCTGGTGTTGCAAATGCCATGTTCAACAAACTGAGCTACAGAAGCAGTTTTATTTATGTGCAGAAATGTATAGAAACACAAACGTTGAGCTAAACCACTTTCTGTTGTATGTACATAAGAGGTTGTGTTCTTCTTCCCTAGGTGCGGTTGAAAGACTCACTGGTGAGCTCGCTGCAGTTCTGCCGCGCCAAGGACACAGAGCTGGCGTGGATCGATGGCGTACTGGACATGCGCGTGGTCAAGGTGGACACAGGCGTGCTGCCTGAGGAGGGCATGGTGAAAGGCGAGAAGGGAACTGGCGAGGAGGTTGTGGAAGACAGTGAGCTGGCCATGGACGTGACCCCTGCTGACGATGCCACCACAGACCATAGCGTGGTGGCGGAGCAGCGCGCCATGAAGACGTTGTTTGGCGAGGATGTGCGCGAGCTGTCGGAGGAGAGTGATGTCATCCCTACCCTGGAGCCTCTGCCTGCCCACGAGGTGAGAGTGAGCTCTGGCCCCGGGGGAGGGAGGGAGAGTGGGCTCTGGCCCCGGGGGGAGGGAGGGAGAGTGAGCTCTGGCCCCGGGGGAGGGAGGGAGAGCGAGCTCTGGCCCCGGGGGGAGGGAGGGAGAGCGAGCTCTGGCCCCGGGGGAGGGAGGGAGAGCGAACTCTGGCCCCGGGGGAGGGAGGAGAGCTCTGGCCCCGGGGGGAGGGAGGGAGAGTGAGCTCTGGCCCCGGGGGAGGGAGGGAGAGTGAGCTCTGGCCCCGGGGGAGGGAGGGAGAGCGAGCTCTGGCCCCGGGGGAGGGAGGGAGAGCGAGCTCTGGCCCCGGGGGGAGGGAGGGAGAGCGAGCTCTGGCCCCGGGGGAGGGAGGGAGAGCGAGCTCTGGCCCCGGGGGGAGGGAGGGAGAGCGAGCTCTGGCCCCGGGGGGAGGGAGGGAGAGCGAGCTCTGGCCCCGGGGGGAGGGAGGGAGAGCGAGCTCTGGCCCCGGGGGGAGGGAGGGAGAGCGAGCTCTGGCCCCGGGGGGAGGGAGGGAGAGCGAGCTCTGGCCCCGGGGGGAGGGAGGGAGAGCGAGCTCTGGCCCCGGGGGGAGGGAGGGAGAGCGAGCTCTGGCCCCGGGGGGAGGGAGGGAGAGCGAGCTCTGGATTTCCTTATATGAACTGTAACTCAGTCAAATCTTTCAAATTGTTGGATGTTGCGTTTATATTTTTGTTCAGTATATTTTGTTAGCCGCTAACGTCCGTAAAAAGTTGGTAGTGTGTGACAAACGTAAGTGTCTGTTTCGGGTCTAAACTGCCGTCACAGATAATCATGTGGCCGTGTATTAGTAACAGCCAAGTGATTTGCAGTCTGATTATTGCCTGTAAAATGTCACAGTAAATCCTTTTGAAAATGTGCCTTCAATGTTTCACCATAACATTTTGGAATATACATTAAAGTAGTTTCTAAGTAACATGTTTGCCGCAAACCGAAGCGTTAAACTCACCTCCAGTGCATAGCGACTATGGGTTTAGTTCCACATAGTCCAACTGGTCTGGGATCATGTGTATAGAGACTTTAGTTTTTAGTTCTGCAGAGTCAATAGAGTCCAACCCTGTCTGGGATCTGGTGTATGGAAAACAGTTGTGGTTCTAACCCATGCACACCCTGTCTAACTCACAGATCCCAGGCCACCAGTCAGTGTTTATCAACGAGCCGCGCCTGTCCGACTTCAAGCAGGTGCTGCTGAGGGAAGGCATCCAGGCTGAGTTTGTGGGAGGAGTGCTGGTGTGCAACAACATGGTGGCCGTCCGCAGGGTGAGTTTGTGGGAGGAGTGCTGGTGTGCAACAACATGGGTGGCCGTCCGCAGGGTGAGTTTGTGGGAGGAGTGCTGGTGTGCAACAACATGGTGGCCGTCCGCAGGGTGAGTTTGTGGGAGGAGTGCTGGTGTGCAACAACATGGTGGCCGTCCGCAGGGTGAGTTTGTGGGAGGAGTGCTGGTGTGCAACAGGGTGGCCGTCCGCAGGGTGAGTTTACTGTGTGTCTGTCTCCTCCCCAACACACAGTACGGTCATTAATTCAGCCCTGTGTTCATTCTGCACAATCCTTGTAGTTAGTGTCTGCCCTGAGGTTGGGAGTTTGATCCCCGGCCGAGTCATACCTCAGCATTAAGGAGAAAGATTGTGGGTGAGGCCCTGTGATAGACCAGCGTCCTGTCCAGGGGGTGTACTTGTACATCAAGATGCCTCACGCTACAGAAACAGGAGATAGGAGCCTATGTGCCGTTCCAGGTCACACTAGCCAAGGCTCCTTACATTCAGCGCTCTCTGACAGCCTAAACCATCCCTTTCACTGAGCTGCTGCATGAGAAATGGGAAATAAGCCCAGAGGGTGCATGGGGTGGCCTGTGTTGTCAACAACATGAACAGCTATATATGTATTGAACTTCAATTGAATTGAATAGCGATTGTTATTTATTTACAATAATGCTCTGGGGGAAGGAAGGATGATGCAGAAACGACATGATACATTTTATTTAACGTTGGAAATGAGCAGATGTAACAGCCATGACTAGGAACCTGTGACAATCAACCATTTCTGCTTCTGTACAACACTCAATCTCCATTTTGCATCTGCTTGTGATTTTTTTCAGTGATAACGCACGTGTGACCCCTCTAACCCTCATCTCTCCCCCTGTACAGACGGAGGCAGGGCGCATCGGCCTGGAAGGATGCCTGTGTGATGACTATTATAAGATCCGTGAGCTGCTGTATCAGCAGTATGCTGTGGTGTAGGAGAGAGGAGCAACATGCAGCAGAGATGGTGTCAGTCATGACAGTATCACACAGACGGGATGGAGGGGAGCGAGGACTATTACCCAGAGGACCACAGGGTTCTAGGTATTCTCTACACACAGGCTACCTGAGCTCCCCTCGGGAGCCTCTCCAGCTGTTTGAATTCCAACTGCTGTGTTGATTTGTCCTTCCCCCATTTAAAAATCTGTTTACTGTTTATTGTGCGTCTTTCCCCACCGCAGTGAGAGACAAATGGGCTTTTCTGGAGTGACCTCTTCTTGATGTGAACACATGATGTAACCCTTAGGGTCATTTTTACCTCTCCTCAAGCCCCCTCCCCTCGGCTCTGGACTGGGCTGGCGAGGTGAAAGCTTACCACACGCTGGAGTCCCAACATCGTTGGACGTAGGCTGGAATGGTTAATCTGTTGTTGTTTTCTCATTAAAGCTGCAATGTGTAATGTTTTGGGTGACCCAACCAAATTCACATAGAAATGGGAGTTTTTGATCTGTCTTTCTCATTGAAAGCAAGTCTAAGAAGTGATAGATCTGTTGTATTTCTATGCTTCCCATTACATTTTGTTCTTGCATCTTTTACTTTCGGGTTCATACACCAGCTTCTAACAGCCAAAACTGCTATATTTTGGGTTATTGAAAAGATATTTCACCATGCTTTAGATGGTACAATGATTCTCTACAGTGTACATTGTTTGTTTTGTCCCACAAACTGAGATTAGGAGAACTATTAGAATTTTAGCAACCAGGAAATTGCGACTCAATTACTGCATATTGGACCTTTAAATGACCTTTTCTGAACAAATAACTGTTTGTTTCCTATATATTTTTCCGTGGGTCGAGAGAGGGGAACGAGATGTGTATACGCTGTCGGCAGGGTTGGGGTCAATTCAGGAAGTGAACCATGTTTCAATGAGGTCCATTTTTTAAATTGTTTTTTTTTGTTTATTTTCATTTTTACTTCCTGAGTTGATTAAATGGAATTGAAATGAAATTGCCTGTATGTAAGCAAGTACCATTACAGGGGCTTTACTAAATGGTACTGCTGCAGTTACAGTATGACACCACCAGATGGAGCCATGTTTCATCCATTCTGTCTGCCTCAGATTCCCTTTATCAAGTGTGTTCACACAGCAGCAATTCCAGGGTTAGAGATGACATTGTCCCTGCAGTAATATCTTGGTAAATTAGCATAATGCACTGTCATGTACATAACACGCTAGAATAGTCCATTCTTTCGTGCTTGTATTTCAGGTAACTGAAATCAGGTTTATTATGAGACCGAGAAAAGTAAAAATGGATTTTAAAATGGCTCGCTGGTTTGTCTTAATTTTTGTAATCCACATATAAGGTCAATGTTGTTATCCCTGTGAAGTTTGAATTACCCATTGTATCGGTAGTGTGTGTGTGTGCACAGTAGGCCTAAAGGGCACCCTAATTCCTTTAAAGTGCACTTATTTTAGCACTATGCTAAAAAGTAGTGCACTATAAAGGGAGGGCGCCATTTCAGACACAACCGTGTGTGAGGGTGTCAGTGTTGTGACTAACATGTTTCCTGCTTGGTCGGGGCTCGTCATTGGCTGATGTCCGCTGCTGCAGCAGTGGGGGCACATGGTATCGGCTGATTACGTTCACAGGCAGCATTGTGCTAATCCCCAGGGTGGGCCCAAGCCTTACTACCACATGGTCACTGCCGTGGCTCTACCCACCACAACAAAGCACCACCCTACCTCACACACTATACACACTCCATGACGTCACATCAACGTCCATGTCTGCTAGTAGAACGCCCCACGCATGACCCCGCGGCCAGTCGGAGGACGGTGGGCCACAAACACACTAGTCAGGGTGGGCTGAGAGAGGGATCATGGATGGAGGGAGTTATAGGCATGAGCAGCATGGATGGCTGGCCCACTGACGTGCGACTAGGACAGTTTTATACAGTACAGTTACGTAACATACAGTTTTGCACTTTAGAAACATTAAAATTTAAATGCCCTTTTTTATAATCCATGGCACAGGCACACACACAAAAAAAACCTGTGAACGTCAGTAACCCCTTCTGTGACGGAGAGAATGGGATAGAGATAAACAGAGAAAACAAGACAGACAGACAGACCGAGAGAGATAGAGGCTCTTCTGTGCCGCAGGGCATGCCAGGCCTGCCCAGTCACTGCTTTTCATTTTGATAATTGACGGCGAGAACGCCAGAAATGTCCATCAGCGTAATCCTCTTAGCTTTCATAATGCTGACTCTGTCACAGAAGCCCCTGTTTTAATGTAACGAGTAGCTAAGCCTGCCTAGCGTGGCCATGGGACATCATGAGTCGCTCTGCCACCTCGGTCCACTAAGGCCCCACTCTGTCCCCTGGAGCCAGGGAGGAGACCTGTGGGTTTTGCCCCCTGAGTGTTTCCCAAATGGTGCCCTATTTCCTATATAGTGCACTACATTTGACCAGAGCAGTATGGGCCCTTGTAAAAGTCAGAAATAGGCTGCCATTTGGGACGAATGCCCTTTCTCCCGCACTCAACAAGTTCCCTTATCTATCCTGAGATCAGGTTAAATTAGTCAAGTCGTTGTTGTGTTCCTGATTCCCGAGCACCATGGGGTGGGAGGACCAGAGTGAAAATCCTCTCTCTCTCACCCTCCCTCCCCCAGCAAAGGCTGACCACGTAATGCTGCCAGTGACATCAATGGAATAATGTGAAAGAGGAGTGGATTTCTAGGAAACAGAATGTTCTAAACATAACATATGTCACAGACACACAAAGCAAAATCCCACAATGTCCATTCCAGCTTTCATTGACTAGGCTCCAGAAGGTATGAACAGTTTCATGTGGGTGTGAAACATCCCTGGTTTCCTGCATGTGGGTATGAGGAGGAGGGATCTGCTTCTCCCTCCCCACCCCCCCATTCTCTCTCCCTCTGTCTCTAGATCTCTAATTCCCCCTCGACTCCATGGGGCTGGGTAATCCTCCCGTGCCAGCGTCTTCCTGTGGTAATGGTCTTCAGCAGGGGAGCCAGTCATGCACACTCACTAGTAAAACAAACATGGATGGGCTGGCTTGGGGATGCATGGCTGGGGTAGCAGAGGATGCAATGGGCTGAGCATCCTCTGAATTACACAGTTACTGTGGTGATCCTCTTACGCAATCTGCTCCTCACACCGGCCTACAATGCAAGGTAGGCGATCTCTGTGAGCACAAATCCATCCACAAAGGCAGGCGGCTCTCTGCCAGATTATCCCAGGGGCCAATCATACAGGCAGCTGCCACGTTGCCTTTGTGATAAGACAATGGTGCTTTTTTGTTAGTGTGCATTTGTGGATGGAGGACAAAGGGTAATAGAGATGATGGAGCTATGGATGAGATACAGTTGATCGTTTGTGCATGTGTGACTGGATATTATCCTAGCCTAAATCATGAAAGAGAGTTTTTCTTGGCAAAAAGATGGGGCAGAATATTTTCCAATTCAAAACCAACTGGAACAGTTGGTGTGCGTTACCTGAAGCGATGCTAGCTGGATGAGGGCAGTTTCCGCCCGTAGCAAACAGCTAGCGCTAGCTCCCACTGTCATGTAGTTACAGCTAGAGTCAGCAGAATGAGACCTGGCTCTCCGGCTCATCCTAATCAGCTTGCGTCAGTGGGAAAGAGCACTATCTGATTTGACATGCCTGACAATGCTGTGAAAATAGCTGCTGGTAATGAGAGGAGTAGGGCTGAAAGGGTTCAGTGTGCATCTCAAACGGCACCCTATTCCCTATATAGTACACTACTTTTAACCAGGGCCCTCTGGGCTCTGATCAAAACTAATATACTATGTAGGTATGGTGTGTCATTTCGTATTCTGACAGTGTTTAAAAGTAGTGCACTATGTAGGGAATATGGTGTCACTTGGGACAACACCAGTGTTAATTTGAAAGCTGTCCAGATATACAGCAAACCTGTACACAGTAGTAGGCTACAGCCAGGGATGGAAATGTAAAAAGTAACTGGGAACGGACCAATGAAAAATCTATGAATTCACATTTACATGTCAAAATGATTTCCCATGTTTAACCCCCTTGGTAAATGTGGTACTTTACGGGTATGAATCATCCTGCAAGGCCTTTGTGACACACTTTGAAATTATGGAGAGAATCTTTGCAGGTAGAGAATGGTATGATAAAAATGTGTTGTGCTGTCAGATGATTTTGTGCTTTGTCACGTAAGGGCATCATATACATGGTCTGCCACAGTGGCATCATTTAAAATAATTTACCACTCATCTTTGGACTGTTGTAAAGCAGAAAAAAAACAACCCTAAGCAAGATTGTAAAGTAGGTGGATGAACTGAAAAAAATGTTTGTTCATTCTGAATGTTTTGAACAATCTGTACATGACGAAGGTAGAATGGAAAATCAATAGCATTTGGATAGATTTCACAGTTGTATATTTTAGACAAATATAAAACTCAGCAAAAAAAATAAACATCTCTTTTTCAGGACTGTCTTAAAAAGCTCATTCATAAAAATCTAAATAACTTAACAGATCTTCATTGTAAAGGGTTTAAACACCGTTTCCCATGCTTGTTCAATGAACCATAAACAAATAATGAACATGCACGTGTGGAGTGGTCGTTAAGACACTAACAGCTTACAGAGGGTAGGTAATTAAGGTCACAGTTGTGAAAACTTAAGACACTAAAGAGGCCTTTCTACTGACTGAAAAACGCCAAAAGAAAGATGCCCAGGGTCCCTGCTCATCTGCGTGAATGTGCCTTAGGCATGCTGCAAGGAGGCATGAGGACTGCAGATGTGGCTAGGGCAATAAGACGCCTAAGACAGTGCTACAAGGAGACAGGATGGACAGCTGATCGTCAGTGGCAGACCACGTGTAACAACACCTGCACGGGATCGGTAGATCCGAACATCACATTTTGTTTCACCAGGGGTGATGGTCGGATTCGCGTTGAAGGAATGAGCGTTACACCGAGGCCTGTACTCTGGAGCGGGATCCATTTGGAGGTGAAGGGTCCGTCATGGTCTGGGGCAGTGTGTCACAGCATCAAATCAAATGTATTTATAAAGCCCTTCGTACATCAGCTGATATCTCAAAGTGCTTTACAGAAACCCAGCCTAAAACCCCAAACAGCAAGCAATGCAGGTGTGGAAGCACGGTGGCTAGGAAAAACTCCCTAGAAAGGCCAAAACCTAGGAAGAAACCTAGAGAGGAAGCAGGCTATGTGGGGTGGCCAGTCCTCTTCTGGCTGTGCCGGGTGGAGATAACAGAACATGGCCAAGATGTTCATAAATGACCAGCATGGTCCAATAATAATAATAAGGCAGAACAGTTGAAACTGCATCAGGTCAGGTAGTCCTGAGGCATGGTCCTAGGGCTCAGGTCCTCCGGGAGAGAGAGAAAGAAAGAACACACTTAAATTCACACAGAACACCGAATAGGACAGGAGAAGTACTCCAGATAACAAACTGACCCTAGCCCCCTGACACATAAACTACTGCAGCATAAATACTGGAGGCTGAGACAGCATCATCGGACTGAGCTTGTTGTCATTGCAGGCAAGCTCAACGATTTCCTGCAAGACAGGAATTGTTCTGCCATGGCCAGCGAAGAGCCTGGATCTCCATCCTATTGAGCACGTCTACCTTGGTGGAAGAGTGGGGTAACATCTCACAGCAAGAACTGGCAAATCTGGTGCAGTCCATGAGGAGGAGATGCACTGCAGTACTTAATGCAGATGGTGGCCACACCAGATACTGACATACTTTTGATTTTGACCACCTCTTTGTTCAGGGACACATTATTAAATTTCTGTTAGTCACATGTCTGTGGAACTTGTTCAGTTTGTCTCAGTTGTTGAATCTTATGTTCATACAAATATTTACATATGTTAAGTTTGCTGAAAATAAACGCAGTTGACATTTACTTTTTTGCTGAGTTTATTTGCAATAAGTTGTGAATGGGCTTTCCCACTGGGCAAAAACTGGTTTCCCCGTCATTTCAACCCCCCAAGAATATATGCGAGACACACTGAACGATGACATTTAATCAATGTGGGAAACGAATTGGATTTTGTAAAAAGTCAAAATCTGGGAATTTCAACTTTTGTTTTTTTTAAATCTACAGTGCCTTCGGAAATTATTCAGACCCCTTGACTTTTTCCAAATTTTGTTACATTCCAGCCTAATTCTTAAATTGATTTAAAATGTCCCCCCTCTCAATCAACACACAATACCCCATAATGACAACCCTAAAAAATAACTGGTGTTTAGAAAATGTTGCTAATTTATAAAAGATAAGAACTGAAATATCACATTTACATAAATATTAAGACCCTTTACTCAGTACTTTGTTGAAGCACCTTTGGCAGCGATTACAACCTTGAGTCTTCTGGGGACAATGCTACAAGATTGGCACACCTGTATTTGGCACACCTGTATTTCGGGAGTTTCTCCCATTCTTCTCTGCAGATCCTGTCAAGCTCAGGTTGGATGGGGACCGTTGCTGCACAGCTATTTTCAGGTCTCTCCAGAGATGTTCGATCAGGTTCAAGTCCGGGCTCTGGCTGGGCCACTCAAGGGCATTCAGAGACATCTCCCAAAGCTTGTCGTGGCTGCGTGCTTGGGGTCAATGTCCTGTTGGAAGGTGAACCTTCACCCAGGTCTGAGGTCCTGATTGCTTTGAAGCAGGTTTTCATCAAGGATCACTCTGTACTTAACTTTGTTCATCTTTGCCTTGATCCTGACTAGTCTCCCAGTCCCTGCCGCTGAAAAACATCCCCACAGCATGATGCTACCACCACACTTCACTGTTATAATGGTGCCAGGTTTCCTTGATGCTTGGCATTAAAGGCCAAAGAGTTTAATCCTTCAATGCTGCAGAAATGTTTTGGTACCCTTACCCAGCTCTGTGCCTCAAAACAATCCTGCCTCTGAACTCTACGGACAGTTCCTTCGACCTCATGGCTTAGTTTATGCTCTGACATGCACTGTCACCTGTGGGACCTTATATAGGCAGGTGTTTGCCTTTCCAAATTATGTCCAATCAATTGCATTTACCACAGGTGGACTCCAATCAAGTTGTAGAAACATCTCAAGGATGATTAATGGAAACAGGATGCACCTGAGCTCAATTTGGAGTCTCAAAGCAAAGGGTCTGACTAATTATGTAAATAAGGTATTTCTGTTTTTTATAAGTTAGCAAACATTTCTAAAAACCTGTTTTCGCTTTGTCATTATGGGGTATTGTGCTTTGTCGTTATAGGGTATTGTGCTTTGTCGTTATGGGGTATTGTGTGCTGAAGATTATAACATTTTTTCATCCATTTTAGATTAACATAACAAAATGTTAACAAAATGTTGTAACATAACAAAATGTTGAAAAAGTCAAGGGGTCTGAATACTTTCAGAAGGCACCGTAGATCCAAATGGCATGGTGAAATGTTTTCTTGAATTCACATGACTTGACAACTCAACTAAATGAAAATGAAAACTAGACGTTGAACTGACATCTGTACCCAGTGGGGTGCTTCAAACTAATGAGGACTTTAGTGCAACTATTCTTTACAAACTCAAGACACAAACGTATAGAAGAGCACAATGCCAGCCTTTACCATCATTTTTGTTATATTGTCCCATACACCAGATAGGTACAGTGAAATGTGTTGTTTTACAGGGTCAGCCATATTAGTACAGCATCCCTGGAGCTTTGACCTTGTAGGCCCAGGTATTTGAACCAGCAACCTTTTGGTTACTAGCCCAATGCTTCAACTGCTCGATTACCACACCAGGCAGGTATCAAGCCTAGTTGGCAGCGACTGATGAAGTCTTTTTTTTTTAATGCCTTGCGGCTCGTTGGCTTTATTGCATCACCCCAGCCCTTATAGAGTGGTCCTACCTCAGGGAACCTCTCCACTCCCTCCTTTGTCGTATCAGTTTCCCAGTCAAGCTACATCATATTTTGGATCCTGTCTCTGCAACTCTGATGTGATCTTCCCAGAATAAATGGGCTTGGTGGACTGCAGGAATGACCTTTGTGGTCTGTCTCAATGGGATTATTTGCAGTGCTTTGCAAGGGGAAAAGGTTGCTCTTTCCTTTGCCTGCCTTCCTTGCTGCTCGGCAGTCAGAAGAATAATGAAGTTATTTATGTGAGGCTCATTACAAATGGCCCGTGCCCTTGCCGAGATAGCCCCATCGTCTGAACTACGGACGGAATGAGAAACCTTGGAAATATTGCCCCATTTTACAGTAAAAAAAATACGTAATTCAATCTCGTCAAGTACTGCTAGGGCTTTTGTCCAAATGAATTTGAAACAGCAAAATGACTGGAGTGTCATTGGGCCTGGAGCACCAAGGTGATATGTTGTAAAGAATGTAAAGTGCTGCAGTGGTATGAAGGATGAGTGCTTTCACTAGACAGAATGCAGTGGTATGAAGGATGAGTGCTTTCACTAGACAGAATGCAGTGGTATGAAGGATGAGTGCTTTCACGATACAGAATGCAGTGGTATGAAGGATGAGTGCTTTCACGAGACAGAATGCAGTGGTATGAAGGATGAGTGCTTTCACGAGACAGAATGCAGTGGTATGAAGGATGAGTGCTTTCACGAGACAGAATGCAGTGGTATGAAGGATGAGTGCTTTCACGAGACAGAATGCAGTGGTATGAAGGATGAGTGCTTTCACTAGATAGAATGCAGTGGTATGAAGGATGAGTGCTTTCACGAGACAGAATGCAGTGGTATGAAGGATGAGTGCTTTCACGAGACAGAATGCAGTGGTATGAAGGATGAGTGCTTTCACCAGACAGAATGCAGTGGTATGTCACAGTCATAGTGGAGATGACATCAGTCAGTCAGTCATAGTGGAGATGACATCAGTCAGTCAGTCATAGTGGAGATGACATCAGTCAGTCAGTCATAGTGGACATGACATCAGTCAGTCAGTCATAGTGAAGACAGAATGACATCAGTGGTATGAATCACATCAGTGCATTCAGTCAGACAGAATGCAGTGGAGATGATCAGTCAAGTCATAGTGGAGATGACATCAGTCAGTCAGTCATAGTGGAGATGACATCATCAGTCAGTCATAGTGGAGATGACATCAGTCAGTCATCATAGTGGAGATGACATCAGTCAGTCAGTCATAGTGGAGATGACATCAGTCAGTCAGTCATAGTGGACATGACATCAGTCAGTCACATAGTCAGTCAGTCATAGTGGAGATGACATCAGTCAGTCATAGGAGATGACATCAGTCAGTCATGACATCATCAGTCAGTCATAGTGGAGATGATATCAGTCAGTCATAGTGGAGATGACATCAGTCAGTCAGTCATAGTGGAGATGACATCAGTCAGTCAGTCATAGTGGAGATGACATCAGTCAGTCAGTCATAGTGGACATGACATCAGTCAGTCAGTCATAATGGAGATGACATCAGTCAGTCAGTCATAATGGAGATGACATCAGTCAGTCAGTCATAGTGGAGATGACATAAGTCAGTCAGTCATAGTGGACATGACATCAGTCAGTCAGTCATAGTGGACATGACATCAGTAAGTCAGTCATCGTGGAGATGACATCAGTCAGACAGTCATAATGGAGATGACATCAGTCAGTCAGTCATAATGGACATGACATCAGTCAGTCAGTCATAGTGGACATGACATCAGTCAGTCAGTCAGTCAGTCAAATCAAATCAAATCAAATCAAATTTATTTATATAGCCCTTCGTACATCAGCTGATATCTCAAAGTGCTGTACAGAAACCCAGCCTAAAACCCCAAACAGCAAACAATGCAGGTGTAAAAGCACGGTGGCTAGGAAAAACTCCTAGAAAGGCCAAAACCTAGGAAGAAACCTAGAGAGGAACCGGGCTATGTGGGGTGGCCAGTCCTCTTCTGGCTGTGCCGGGTAGAGATTATAACAGAACATGACCAAGATGTTCAAATGTTCATAAATGACCAGCATGGTCGAATAATAATAAGGCAGAACAGTTGAAACTGGAGCAGCAGCACAGTCAGGTGGACTGGGGACAGCAAGGAGCCTTCATGTCAGGTAGTCCTGGGGCACGGTCCTAGGGCTCAGGTCAGTTGAAACTGGAGCAGGAGCATGGCCAGGTGGACTGGGGACAGCAAGGAGTCCTCATGTCAGGTAGTCCTGGGACATGGTCCTAGGGCTCAGGTCCTCCGAGAGAGAGAAAAGAAAGAGAGAAGGAGAGAATTAGAGAACGCACACTTAGATTCACACAGGACACCGAATAGGACAGGAGAAGTACTCCAGATATAACAAACTGACCCTAGCCCCGACACATAAACTACTGCAGCATAAATACTGGAGGCTGAGACAGGAGGGGTCAGTCATAATGGAGATGACATCAGTCAGTAAGTTATAGTGGAGATGACTTCAGTCAGTCATAGTGGAGATGACATCAGTCAGGAAGTTATAGTGAAGATGATAACAGTTGGTAAGTTATTGTGGAGATGACATCAGCAAGTCAGTCATCGTGGAGATGACGTCAGTCAGTCATCGTGGAGATGACGTCAGTCAGTCATCGTGGAGATGACATCAGTCGGTAAGTTATAGTGGAGATGACATCAGTCAGTCAGTCATAGTGGAGATGACATGAGTCAGTCAGTCATAGTGGACATGACATCAGTCAGTCAGTCATCGTGGAGATGGCATCAGTCAGTCAGTCAGTCAGTCATAATGGAGATGACGTCAGTCAGTCATCGTGGAGATGACATCAGTCGGTAAGTTATAGTGGAGATGACATCAGTCAGTCATTGTGGAGATGACATCAGTCAGTCAGTCATAGTGGACATGACATCAGTCAGTCAGTCAGTCATCGTGGAGATGACATCAGTCAGTCAGTCAGTCAGTCATAATGGAGATGACATCAGTTGGTCAGTTATAATGGAGATGACATCAGTCAGTCAGTCAGTCAGTCAGTCATAATGGAGATGACATCAGTCAGTCAGTCAGTCAGTCATAATGGAGATGACATCAGTCAGTCAGTCATAATGGAGATGACATCAGTCAGTCAGTCATAGTGGAGATGACATCAGTCAGTCAGTCATAGTGGAGATGACATCAGTCAGTCAGTCATAGTGGAGATGACTTCAGTCAGTCAGTCATAGTGGAGATGACATCGGTCAGGAAGTTATAGTGGAGATGATAACAGTTGGTAAGTTATTGTGGAGATGACATCAGTCAGTCAGTCATCGTGGAGATGACATCAGACAGTCAGTCAGTCATCGTGGAGATGACATCAGTCAGTCATCGTGGAGATGATGTCAGTCAGTCAGTCATAGTGGAGATGATATCAGTCGGTAAGTTATAGTGGAGATGACATCAGTCAGTCAGTCATTGTGGAGATGACATCAGTCAGTCAGTCAGTCAGTCATAGTGGAGATGATATCAGTCGGTAAGTTATAGTGGAGATGACATCAGTCAGTCAGTCATCGTGGACATGACATCAGTCAGTCAGTCAGTCAGTCAGTCATAATGGAGATGACATCAGTCAGTCAGTCATAGTGGAGATGACATCAGTCAGTCAGTCATAGTGGACATGACATCAGTCAGTAAGTTATAGTGGAGATGACATCAGTCAGTAAGTTATAGTGGAGATGACATCAGTCAGTAAGATATAGTGGCGATGACATCAGTCAGTAAGTTATAGTGGAGAAGATATCAGTCGGTAAGTTATAGTGGAGATGACATCAGTCAGTCAGTAAGTCATAGTGGAGATGACATCAGTCAGTCAGTAAGTTATAGTGGAGATGACATCAGTCAGTCAGTAAGTTATAGTGGAGATGACATCAGTCAGTCACAGTGGAGATGACATCAGTCAGTCAGTCAGTCAGTCATAGTGGAGATGACATTATTCAGTCAGTCTTAGTGGAGATGACATCAGTCAGTCACTCATAGTGGAGATGACATCAGTCAGTCAGTCATCGTGGAGATAACATCAGTCAGTAAGTTATAGTGGAGATGACATCAGTAAGTCAGTCAGTCAGTCATAGTGGAGATGACATCAGTCAGTCAGTCATAGTGGAGATGACATCAGCCAGTCAGTCAGTCAGTCATAGTGGAGATGACATTAGTCAGTCAGTAATAGTGGAGATGACATCAGTCAGTCAGTCACAGTGGAGATAACATCAGTCAGTCACTCATAGTGGAGATGACATTAGTCAGTCAGTAAGTTATAGTGGAGATGACATGAGTCAGTCAGTCATCGTGGAGATGACGTCAGTCAGTCATCGTGGAGATGACATTAGTCAGTCAGTCTTAGTGGAGATGACATCAGTCAGTCAGTCATAGTGGAGATGACATGTCAGTCAGTCCGTTATAGTGGAGATGACATCAGTCAGTCAGTAAGTTATAGTGGAGATGACATGAGTCAGTCAGTCATAGTGGAGATGACATCAGACAGTCAGTCAGTCATCGTGGAGATGACATCAGTCAGTCATCGTGGAGATGATGTCAGTCAGTCATAGTGGAGATGACATCAGTCAGTCACTCATAGTGGAGATGACATGAGTCAGTCAGTCATAGTGGAGATGACATCAGTCAGTCAATCATAGTGGAGATGACATCAGTCAGTCAGTCATTGTGGAGATGACATCATTCACTAAGTTATAGTGGAGATGACATCAGTAAGTCAGTCAGTCATAGTGGAGATGACATCATTAGTCAGTCAGTCATAGTGGAGATTACATCAGTTAGTCACTCATAGTGGAGATGACATCAGTCAGTCAGTCAGTCATAGTGGAGATGACATTAGTCAGTCAGTAAGTTATAGTGGAGATGACATCAGTCAGTCACAGTGGAGATGACATCAGTCAGTCAGTCAGTCAGTCTTAGTGGAGATGACATCAGTCAGTCACTCATAGTGGAGATGACATCAGTCAGTCAGTCATCGTGGAGATAACATCAGTCAGTAAGTTATAGTGGAGATGACATCAGTAAGTCAGTCAGTCAGTCATAGTGGAGATGACATCAGTCAGTCAGTCATCGTGGAGATGACATCAGTCAGTAAGTTATAGTGGAGATGACATCAGTAAGTCAGTCAGTCATAGTGGAGATGACATCAGTCAGTCAGTAATAGTGGAGATGACATCAGTCAGTCAGTCAGTCAGTCATAGTGGAGATGACATTAGTCAGTCAGTCATAGTGGAGATGACATCAGTCAGTCAGTCATAGTGGAGATGACATTAGTCAGTCAGTAAGTTATAGTGGAGATGACATTAGTCAGTCAGTCATCATGGAGATGACATTAGTCAGTCAGTCTTAGTGGAGATGACATTAGTCAGTCAGTCATAGTGGAGAAGACATCAGTCAGTTGGTCATCATTGAGATGACGCCCGTCAGTCAGTCATAGTGGAGATAACATCAGTCAGTCAGTAAGTCATAGTGGAGATGACATCAGTCAGTCAGTCTTAGTGGAGATGACATTAGTCAGTCAGTCATAGTGGAGATGACATCAGTCAGTCACTCATAGTGGAGATGACATGAGTCAGTCAGTCATAGTGGAGATGACATCAGTCAGTCACTCATAGTGGAGATGACATTAGTCAGTCAGTAAGTTATAGTGGAGATGACATTAGTCAGTCAGTCATCATGGAGATGACATTAGTCAGTCAGTCTTAGTGGAGATGACATTAGTCAGTCAGTCATAGTGGAGAAGACATCAGTCAGTTGGTCATCATTGAGATGACGCCCGTCAGTCAGTCATAGTGGAGATAACATCAGTCAGTCAGTAAGTCATAGTGGAGATGACATCAGTCAGTCAGTCTTAGTGGAGATGACATTAGTCAGTCAGTCATAGTGGAGATGACATCAGTCAGTCACTCATAGTGGAGATGACATGAGTCAGTCAGTCATAGTGGAGATGACATCAGTCAGTCACTCATAGTGGAGATGACATCAGTCAGTCAGTCATTGTGGAGATGACATCATTCACTAAGTTATAGTGTAGATGACATCAGTAAGTCAGTCAGTCATAGTGGAGATGACATCATTAGTCAGTCAGTCATAGTGGAGATTACATCAGTTAGTCACTCATAGTGGAGATGACATCAGTCAGTCAGTCAGTCATAGTGGAGATGACATTAGTCAGTCAGTAAGTTATAGTGGAGATGACATGATTCAGTCAGTCATAGTGGAGATGACATCAGTCAGTCAGTCAGTCAGTCATAGTGGAGATGACATAAGTCAGTCAGTCATAATGGAGATGACATTAGTCAGTCAGTAAGTCATAGTGGAGATGACATCAGTCAGTCAGTAAGTTATAGTGGAGATGACATCAGTCAGTCAGTAAGTTATAGTGGAGATGACATCAGTCAGTCACAGTGGAGATGACATCAGTCAGTCAGTCAGTCAGTCATAGTGGAGATGACATTATTCAGTCAGTCTTAGTGGAGATGACATCAGTCAGTCACTCATAGTGGAGATGACATCAGTCAGTCAGTCATCGTGGAGATAACATCAGTCAGTAAGTTATAGTGGAGATGACATCAGTAAGTCAGTCAGTCAGTCATAGTGGAGATGACATCAGTCAGTCAGTCATAGTGGAGATGACATCAGCCAGTTAGTCAGTCAGTCATAGTGGAGATGACATTAGTCAGTCAGTAATAGTGGAGATGACATCAGTCAGTCAGTCACAGTGGAGATAACATCAGTCAGTCACTCATAGTGGAGATGACATTAGTCAGTCAGTAAGTTATAGTGGAGATGACATGAGTCAGTCAGTCATCGTGGAGATGACGTCAGTCAGTCATCGTGGAGATGACATTAGTCAGTCAGTCTTAGTGGAGATGACATCAGTCAGTCAGTCATAGTGGAGATGACATGTCAGTCAGTCCGTTATAGTGGAGATGACATCAGTCAGTCAGTAAGTTATAGTGGAGATGACATGAGTCAGTCAGTCATAGTGGAGATGACATCAGTCAGTCACTCATAGTGGAGATGACATCAGTCAGTCAGTCAGTCATCGTGGAGATGACATCAGTCAGTAAGTTATAGTGGAGATGACATCAGTAAGTCAGTCAGTCATAGTGGAGATGACATCAGTCAGTCAGTAATAGTGGAGATGACATCAGTCAGTCAGTCAGTCAGTCAGTCATAGTGGAGATGACATTAGTCAGTCAGTCATAGTGGAGATGACATCAGTCAGTCAGTCATAGTGGAGATGACATTAGTCAGTCAGTAAGTTATAGTGGAGATGACATTAGTCAGTCAGTCATCATGGAGATGACATTAGTCAGTCAGTCTTAGTGGAGATGACATTAGTCAGTCAGTCATAGTGGAGAAGACATCAGTCAGTTGGTCATCATTGAGATGACGCCCGTCAGTCAGTCATAGTGGAGATAACATCAGTCAGTCAGTAAGTCATAGTGGAGATGACATCAGTCAGTCAGTCTTAGTGGAGATGACATTAGTCAGTCAGTCATAGTGGAGATGACATCAGTCAGTCACTCATAGTGGAGATGACATGAGTCAGTCAGTCATAGTGGAGATGACATCAGTCAGTCAATCATAGTGGAGATGACATCAGTCAGTCAGTCATTGTGGAGATGACATCATTCACTAAGTTATAGTGGAGATGACATCAGTAAGTCAGTCAGTCATAGTGGAGATGACATCATTAGTCAGTCAGTCATAGTGGAGATTACATCAGTTAGTCACTCATAGTGGAGATGACATCAGTCAGTCAGTCAGTCATAGTGGAGATGACATTAGTCAGTCAGTAAGTTATAGTGGAGATGACATGATTCAGTCAGTCATAGTGGAGATGACATCAGTCAGTCAGTCAGTCAGTCATAGTGGAGATGACATCAGTCAGTCAGTCATAATGGAGATGACATCAGTCAGTCAGTAAGTCATAGTGGAGATGACATCAGTCAGTCAGTAAGTTATAGTGGAGATGACATCAGTCAGTAAATTATAGTGGAGATGACATCAGTCAGTCACTCATAGTGGAGATGACATCAGTCAGTCAGTCATCGTGGAGATAACATCAGTCAGTAAGTTATAGTGGAGATGACATCAGTAAGTCAGTCAGTCAGTCATAGTGGAGATGACATCAGTCAGTCAGTCATAGTGGAGATGACATCAGCCAGTCAGTCAGTCAGTCATAGTGGAGATGACATCAGTCAGTCAGTCACAGTGGAGATAACATCAGTCAGTCACTCATAGTGGAGATGACATTAGTCAGTCAGTAAGTTATAGTGGAGATGACATGAGTCAGTCAGTCATCGTGGAGATGACGTCAGTCAGTCATCGTGGAGATGACATTAGTCAGTCAGTCTTAGTGGAGATGACATCAGTCAGTCAGTCATAGTGGAGATGACATGTCAGTCAGTCCGTTATAGTGGAGATGACATCAGTCAGTCAGTAAGTTATAGTGGAGATGACATGAGTCAGTCAGTCATAGTGGAGATGACATCAGTCAGTCACTCATAGTGGAGATGACATCAGTCAGTCAGTCATAGTGGAGATGACATCAGTCAGTAAGTTATAGTGGAGATGACATCAGTAAGTCAGTCAGTCATAGTGGAGATGACATCAGTCAGTCAGTAATAGTGGAGATGACATCAGTCAGTCAGTCAGTCAGTCATAGTGGAGATGACATTAGTCAGTCAGTCATAGTGGAGATGACATCAGTCAGTCAGTCATAGTGGAGATGACATTAGTCAGTCAGTCTTAGTGGAGATGACATTAGTCAGTCAGTCATAGTGGAGAAGACATCAGTCAGTTGGTCATCATTGAGATGACGCCCGTCAGTCAGTCATAGTGGAGATGACATCAGTCAGTCAGTAAGTCATAGTGGAGATGACATTAGTCAGTCAGTCATAGTGGACATTACATCAGTTAGTCACACATAGTGGAGATGACATCAGTCAGTCAGTCAGTCATAGTGGAGATGACATTAGTCAGTCAGTAAGTTATAGTGGAGATGACATGATTCAGTCAGTCATAGTGGAGATGACATCAGTCAGTCAGTCAGTCAGTCATAGTGGAGATGACATCAGTCAGTCACTCATAGTGGAGATGACATCTGTCAGTCAGTCATAATGGAGATGACATCAGTCAGTCAGTCAGTCATAGTGGAGATGACATCAGTCAGTCAGTAAGTTATAGTGGAGATGACATGAGTCAGTCAGTCATAGTGGAGATGACATCAGTCAGTCACTCATAGTGGAGATGACATCAGTCAGTCAGTCATAGTGGAGAAGACATCAGTCAGTTGGTCATCATTGAGATGACGCCCGTCAGTCAGTCATAGTGGAGATAACATCAGTCAGTCAGTAAGTCATAGTGGAGATGACATCAGTCAGTCACTCATAGTGGAGATGACATCATTCAGTCAGTCATCGTGGAGATGACATCAGTCAGTCAGTCATAGTGGAGATGACATCAGTCAGTAAGTTATAGTGGAGATGACATCAGTAAGTCAGTCAGTCATAGTGGAGATGACATCAGTCAGTCAGTCAGTCAGTCAGTCAGTCAGTCATAGTGGAGATGACATTAGTCAGTCACTCATAGTGGAGATGACATTAGTCAGTCAGTAAGTTATAGTGGAGATGACATGAGTCAGTCAGTCATAGTGGAGATGACATCAGTCAGTCAGTCATCATGGAGATGACATCAGTTAGTCAGTCATCGTGGAGATGACATCAGTCAGTGAGTCATAGTGGAGATGACATCAGTCAGTAAGTAAGTCATTGTGGAGATGACATCAGTCAGTCACTCATAGTGGAGATGACATCATTCAGTCAGTCATCGTGGAGATGACATCAGTCAGTCAGTCATAGTGGAGATGACATCAGTCAGTAAGTTATAGTGGAGATGACATCAGTAAGTCAGTCAGTCATAGTGGAGATGACATCAGTCAGTCAGTAATAGTGGAAATGACATCAGTCAGTCAGTCAGTCAGTCATAGTGGAGATGACATTAGTCAGTCAGTCATAGTGGAGATGACATCAGTCAGTCACTCATAGTGGAGATGACATTAGTCAGTCAGTAAGTTATAGTGGAGATGACATTAGTCAGTCAGTCATCATGGAGATGACATTAGTCAGTCAGTCTTAGTGGAGATGACATTAGTCAGTCAGTCATAGTGGAGAAGACATCAGTCAGTTGGTCATCATTGAGATGACGCCCGTGAGTCAGTCATAGTGGAGATAACATCAGTCAGTCAGTAAGTCATAGTGGAGATGACATCAGTCAGTCAGTCTTAGTGGAGATGACATTAGTCAGTCAGTCATAGTGGAGATGACATCAGTCAGTCACTCATAGTGGAGATGACATGAGTCAGTCAGTCATAGTGGAGATGACATCAGTCAGTCACTCATAGTGGAGATGACATCAGTCAGTCAGTCATTGTGGAGATGACATCATTCACTAAGTTATAGTGGAGATGACATCAGTCAGTCAGTCTCATAGTGGAGATGACATTAGTCAGTCAGTCATCGTGGACATGACATCAGTCAGTCAGTCATAGTGGAGATGACATCAGTCACTCACTCATAGTGGAGATGACATCAGTCAGTCACTCATAGTGGAGATGACATCAGTCAGTCAGTCATAGTGGACATGACATCAGTCAGTCAGTCAGTCATAGTGGAGATGACATCAGTCAGTCACTGATAGTGGAGATGACATCAGTCAGTCACTCATAGTGGAGATGACATCAGTCAGTGAGTCAGTCAGTCAGTCATAGTGGAGATGACATCAGTCAGTGAGTCATAGTGGAGATGACATCAGTCAGTCAGTCAGTCAGTCAGTCATAGTGAGATGACATCAGTCAGTGAGTCATAGTGGAGATGACATCAGTCAGTCAGTCGTAGTGGGGATGACATTAGTCAGTCAGTCATAGTGGAGATGACATCAGTCAGTCAGTAAGTTATAGTGGAGATGACATGATTCAGTCAGTCATAGTGGAGATGACATCAGTCAGTCAGTCAGTCAGTCATAGTGGGGATGACATCAGTCAGTCACTAATAGTGGAGATGACATCTGTCAGTCAGTCATAATGGAGATGACATCAGTCAGTCAGTCATAGTGGAGATGACATCAGTCAGTCACTCATAGGGGCGGCAGTGTAGCCTAGTGGTTAGAGCGTTGAACTAGTAACCAGAAAGTTGCAAGTTCAAACCCCCGAGCTGACAAGGTACAAATCTGTCGTTCTGCCCCTGAACAGACAGTTAACCCACTGTTCCCAGGCCGTCATTGAAAATAAGAATATGTTCTTAACTGACTTGCCTGGTTAAATAAAGGTAAAATTAAAAAAATACAAATTAAATAGTGGAGATGACCTTAGTCAGTCAGTCTTAGTGGAGATGACATCAGTCAGTCAGTCATAGTGGAGATGACATGTCAGTCAGTCCGTTATAGTGGAGATGACATCAGTCAGTCAGTAAGTTATAGTGGAGATGACATGAGTCAGTCAGTCATAGTGGAGATGACATCAGTCAGTCACTCATAATGGAGATGACTCGTGGAGATGACATCAGTCACTAAGTTATAGTGGAGATGACATCAGTAAGTCAGTCAGTCATAGTGGAGATGACATCAGTCAGTCAGTCATAGTGGAGATGACATCAGTCAGTCAGTCAGTCAGTCAGTCATAGTGGAGATGACATCAGTCAGTCAGTCATAGTGGAGATGACATGAGTCAGTCAGTCATAGTGGAGATGACATCAGTCAGTCAGTCATCGTGGAGATGACATCAGTCAGTCAGTCAGTCAGTCAGTCAGTCAGTCAGTCATCGTGGACATGACATCAGTCAGTCAGTCATAGTGGAGATGACATCAGTCAGTCAGTCATCGTGGACATGACATCAGTCAGTCAGTCATAGTGGAGATGACATCAGTCACTCACTCATAGTGGAGATGACATCAGTCAGTCACTCATAGTGGAGATGACATCAGTCAGTCAGTCATAGTGGAGATGACATCAGTCAGTGAGTCATAGTGGAGATGACATCAGTCAGTCAGTCATAGTGGAGATGACATCAGTCAGTCACTCATAGTGGAGATGACATTAGTCAGTCAGTCTTAGTGGAGATGACATCAGTCAGTCAGTCATAGTGGAGATGACATGTCAGTCCGTTATAGTGGAGATGACATGAGTCAGTCAGTCATAGTGGAGATGACATCAGTCAGTCACTCATAGTGGAGATGACATCAGTCAGTCAGTCATTGTGGAGATGACATCAGTCACTAAGTTATAGTGGAGATGACATCAGTAAGTCAGTCAGTCATAGTGGAGATGACATCAGTCAGTCAGTCATAGTGGAGATGACATCAGTCAGTAAGTTATAGTGGAGATGACATCAGTAAGTCAGTCAGTCATAGTGGAGGTGACATCAGTCAGTCAGTCATTGTGGAGATGACATCAGTCAGTCAGTAAGTTATAGTGGAGATGACATGATTCAGTCAGTCATAGTGGAGATGACATCAGTCATTCAGTCAGTCAGTCATAGTGGGGATGACATCAGTCAGTCACTCATAGTGGAGATGACATCTGTCAGTCAGTCATAATGGAGATGACATCAGTCAGTCAGTCATAATGGAGATGACATCAGTCAGTCAGTCATAATGGACATGACATCAGTCAGTCAGTCAAAGTGGACATGACATCAGTCAGTCAGTCAGTCATAGTGGAGATGACATCAGTCAGTCAGTAAGTTATAGTGGAGATGACATCAGTCAGTCAGTAAGTTATAGTGGAGATGACATGAGTCAGTCAGTCATAGTGGAGATGACATCAGTCAGTCAGTCATCGTGGAGATGACATCAGTCAGTCAGTCATAGTGGAGATGACATTAGTCAGTCAGTCTTAGTGGAGATGACATCATTCAGTCAGTCATCGTGGAGATGACATCAGTCAGTCAGTCATAGTGGAGATGACATCAGTCAGTCAGTCAGTCAGTCAGTCAGTCAGTCAGTCAGTCAGTCAGTCATAGTGGAGATGACATTAGTCAGTCACTCATAGTGGAGATGACATTAGTCAATCAGTAAGTTATAGTGGAGATGACATGAGTCAGTCAGTCATAGTGGAGATGACATCAGTCAGTCACTCATAGTGGAGATGACATCAGTCAGTCAGTCATCATGGAGATGACATCAGTTAGTCAGTCATCGTGGAGATGACATCAGTCAGTGAGTCATAGTGGAGATGACATCAGTCAGTCAGTCATCATTGAGATGATGCCCGTCAGTCAGTCATAGTGGAGATAACATCAGTCAGTCAGTAAGTCATAGTGGAGATGACATTAGTCAGTCAGTCATAGTGGAGATGACATCAGTCAGTCAGTCATAGTGGAGATGACATCAGTCAGTCACTCATAGGGGCGGCAGTGTAGCCTAGTGGTTAGAGCGTTGAACTAGTAACCAGAAAGTTGCAAGTTCAAACCCCCGAGCTGACAAGGTACAAATCTGTCGTTCTGCCCCTGAACAGGCAGTTAACCCACTGTTCCCAGGCCGTCATTGAAAATAAGAATATGTTCTTAACTGACTTGCCTGGTTAAATAAAGGTAAAATTAAAAAAATACAAATTAAATAGTGGAGATGACATCAGTCAGTCAGTCATAGTGGAGATGACATCAGTCAGTCACTCATAGTGGAGATGACATCAGTCAGTCAGTCATAGTGGAGATGACATGAGTCAGTCAGTCATAGTGGAGATGACATCAGTCAGTCACTCATAATGGAGATGACATCAGTCAGTCAGTCATCGTGGAGATGACATCAGTCACTAAGTTATAGTGGAGATGACATCAGTAAGTCAGTCAGTCATAGTGGAGATGACATCAGTCAGTCAGTCATAGTGGAGATGACATCAGTCAGTCAGTCATTCAGTCAGTCAGTCATAGTGGAGATGACATGAGTCAGTCAGTCATAGTGGAGATGACATCAGTCAGTCAGTCATAGTGGAGATGACATCAGTCAGTAAGTTATAGTGGAGATGACATCAGTAAGTCAGTCAGTCATAGTGGAGATGACATCAGTCAGTCAGTCAGTCAGTCAGTCAGTCAGTCAGTCAGTCATAGTGGAGATGACATTAGTCAGTCACTCATAGTGGAGATGACATGAGTCAGTCAGTCAGTTATAGTGGAGATGACATGAGTCAGTCAGTCATAGTGGAGATGACATCAGTCAGTCAGTCATCATGGAGATGACATCAGTTAGTCAGTCATCGTGGAGATGACATCAGTCAGTGAGTCATAGTGGAGATGACATCAGTCAGTCAGTCATCGTGGAGATGACATCAGTCAGTAAGTTATAGTGGAGATGACATCAGTAAGTCAGTCAGTCAGTCATAGTGGAGATGACATCAGTCAGTCAGTCATAGTGGAGATGACATCAGCCAGTTAGTAATAGTGGAGATGACATCAGTCAGTCAGTCAGTCAGTCATAGTGGAGATGACATTAGTCAGTCAGTCATAGTGGAGATGACATCAGTCAGTCAGTCATAGTGGAGATGACATTAGTCAGTCAGTAAGTTATAGTGGAGATGACATTAGTCAGTCAGTCATCATGGAGATGACATTAGTCAGTCAGTCTTAGTGGAGATGACATTAGTCAGTCAGTCATAGTGGAGAAGACATCAGTCAGTTGGTCATCATTGAGATGACGCCCGTGAGTCAGTCATAGTGGAGATAACATCAGTCAGTCAGTAAGTCATAGTGGAGATGACATCAGTCAGTCAGTCTTAGTGGAGATGACATCAGTCAGTCACTCATAGTGGAGATGACATGAGTCAGTCAGTCATAGTGGAGATGACATCAGTCAGTCACTCATAGTGGAGATGACTTCAGTCAGTCAGTCATTGTGGAGATGACATCATTCACTAAGTCATAGTGGAGATGACATCAGTCAGTCAGTCATAGTGGAGATGACAACAGTCAGTCAGTCATCATGGAGATGACATCAGTCAGTCAGTCATCGTGGAGATGACATCAGTCAGTCAGTCTTAGTGGAGATGACATTAGTCAGTCAGTCATCGTGGACATGACATCAGTCAGTCAGTCATAGTGGAGATGACATCAGTCACTCACTCATAGTGGAGATGACATCAGTCAGTCACTCACAGTGGAGATGACATCAGTCAGTCAGTCATAGTGGACATGACATCAGTCAGTCAGTCAGTCATAGTGGAGATGACATCAGTCAGTCAGTCATAATGGAGATGACATCAGTCAGTCACTGATAGTGGAGATGACATCAGTCAGTCACTCATAGTGGAGATGACATCAGTCAGTCAGTCAAAGTGGACATGACATCAGTCAGTCAGTCAGTCAGTCAGTCATAGTGGAGATGACATCAGTCAGTGAGTCATAGTGGAGATGACATCAGTCAGTCAGTCGTAGTGGGGATGACATTAGTCAGTCAGTCATAGTGGAGATGACATTAGTCAGTCAGTAAGTTATAGTGGAGATGACATGATTCAGTCAGTCATAGTGGAGATGACACCAGTCAGTCAGTCAGTAAGTCATAGTGGAGATGACATTAGTCAGTCAGTCATAGTGGAGATGACATCAGTCAGTCAGTCATAGTGGAGATGACATCAGTCAGTCACTCATAGGGGCGGCAGTGTAGCCTAGTGGTTAGAGCGTTGAACTAGTAACCAGAAAGTTGCAAGTTCAAACCCCCGAGCTGACAAGGTACAAATCTGTCGTTCTGCCCCTGAACAGGCAGTTAACCCACTGTTCCCAGGCCGTCATTGAAAATAAGAATATGTTCTTAACTGACTTGCCTGGTTAAATAAAGGTAAAATTAAAAAAATACAAATTAAATAGTGGAGATGACATCAGTCAGTCAGTCATAGTGGAGATGACATGTCAGTCAGACCGTTATAGTGGAGATGACATCAGTCAGTCAGTAAGTTATAGTGGAGATGACATGAGTCAGTCAGTCATAGTGGAGATGACATCAGTCAGTCACTCATAATGGAGATGACATCAGTCAGTCAGTCATCGTGGAGATGACATCAGTCACTAAGTTATAGTGGAGATGACATCAGTCAGTAAGTTATAGTGGAGATGACATCAGTAAGTCAGTCAGTCATAGTGGAGATGACATCAGTCAGTCAGTCATAGTGGAGATGACATCAGTCAGTCAGTTATAGTGGAGATGACATCAGTCAGTCAGTCAGTCAGTCATAGTGGAGATGACATCAGTCAGTCAGTCATAGTGGAGATGACATTAGTCAGTCAGTAAGTTATAGTGGAGATGACATCAGTCAGTCAGTCATAGTGGAGATGACATCAGTCAGTCAGTCATCGTGGAGATGACATCAGTCAGTCAGTCAGTCAGTCAGTCAGTCAGTCATCATCGTGACATGACATCAGTCAGTCAGTCATAGTGGAGATGACATCAGTCAGTCAGTCATCGTGGACATGACATCAGTCAGTCAGTCATAGTGGAGATGACATCAGTCACTCACTCATAGTGGAGATGACATCAGTCAGTCACTCATAGTGGAGATGACATCAGTCAGTCAGTCATAGTGGAGATGACATCAGTCAGTCAGTCATAGTGGAGATGACATCAGTCAGTCAGTCTTAGTGGAGATGACATCAGTCAGTCAGTCATAGTGGAGATGACATGTCAGTCAGTCCGTTATAGTGGAGATGACATCAGTCAGTCAGTAAGTTATAGTGGAGATGACATGAGTCAGTCAGTCATAGTGGAGATGACATCAGTCAGTCACTCATAATGGAGATGACATCAGTCAGTCAGTCATCGTGGAGATGACATCAGTCACTAAGTTATAGTGAGATGACATCAGTAAGTCAGTCAGTCATAGTGGAGATGACATCAGTCAGTCAGTTATAGTGGAGATGACATCAGTAAGTCAGTCAGTCATAGTGGAGATGACATCAGTCAGTCATAGTGGAGATGACATCAGTCAGTCAGTCATAGTGGAGATGACATCAGTCAGTCAGTCATAGTGGAGATGACATGAGTCAGTCAGTAAGTTATAGTGGAGATGACATGAGTCAGTCAGTCATAGTGGAGATGACATCAGTCAGTCAGTCATCGTGGAGATGACATCAGTCAGTCAGTCAGTCATCGTGGACATGACATCAGTCAGTCAGTCATAGTGGAGATGACATCAGTCAGTCAGTCATCGTGGACATGACATCAGTCAGTCAGTCATAGTGGAGATGACATCAGTCACTCACTCATAGTGGAGATGACATCAGTCAGTCACTCATAGTGGAGATGACATCAGTCAGTCAGTCATAGTGGAGATGACATCAGTCAGTGAGTCATAGTGGAGATGACATCAGTCAGTCATAGTGGAGATGACATCAGTCAGTCACTCATAGTGGAGATGACATTAGTCAGTCAGTCTTAGTGGAGATGACATCAGTCAGTTAGTCATAGTGGAGATGACATGTCAGTCAGTCCGTTATAGTGGAGATGACATCAGTCAGTCAGTAAGTTATAGTGGAGATGACATGAGTCAGTTAGTCATAGTGGAGATGACATCAGTCAGTCACTCATAGTGGAGATGACATCAGTCACTAAGTTATAGTGGAGATGACATCAGTAAGTCAGTCAGTCATAGTGGAGGTGACATCAGTCAGTCAGTAAGATATAGTGGAGATGACATGATTCAGTCAGTCATAGTGGAGATGACATCAGTCAGTCAGTCAGTCAGTCATAGTGGGGATGACATCAGTCAGTCACTCATAGTGGAGATGACATCTGTCAGTCAGTCATAATGGAGATGACATCAGTCAGTCAGTCATAATGGAGATGACATCAGTCAGTCAGTCATAATGAACATGACATCAGTCAGTCAGTCAAAGTGGACATGACATCAGTCAGTCAGTCAGTCATAGTGGAGATGACATCAGTCAATCAGTCATAGTGGAGATGACATCAGTCAGTCAGTCATCGTGGAGATGACATCAGTCAGTCAGTCATCGTGGACATGACATTAGTCAGTCAGCCATAGTGGAGATGACATCAGTCACTCACTCAGTGGAGATGACATCAGTCAGTCCCTCATAGTGGAGATGACATCAGTCAGTCAGTCATAGTGGACATGACATCAGTCAGATGATCTCCACTATGACATCAGTCAGTCACTCATAGTGGAGATGACATCAGTCAGTCAGTCATCGTGGAGATGACATCAGTCAGTCAGTCATCGTGGACATGACATTAGTCAGTCAGTCATAGTGGAGATGACATCAGTCACTCACTCATAGTGGAGATGACATCAGTCAGTCCCTCATAGTGGAGATGACATCAGTCAGTCAGTCATAGTGGACATGACATCAGTCAGTCAGTCATAGTGGAGATGACATCAGTCAGTCAGTCATAGTGGAGATGACATCAGTCAGTGAGTCATAGTGGAGATGACATCAGTCAGTGAGTCATAGTGGAGATGACATCAGTCAGTTGGTCATCATTGAGATGACGTCCGTCAGTCAGCCATAGTGGAGATAACATCAGTCAGTCAGTAAGTCATAGTGGAGATGACATCAGTCAGTCACTCATAGTGGAGATGACATCATTCAGTCAGTCATCGTGGAGATGACATCAGTCAGTCAGTCATAGTGGAGATAACATCAGTCAGTAAGTTATAGTGGAGATGACATCAGTAAGTCAGTCAGTCATAGTGGAGATGACATCAGTCAGTCAGTCAGTCAGTCAGTCAGTCATAGTGGAGATGACATTAGTCAGTCACTCATAGTGGAGGTGACATTAGTCAGTCAGTAAGTTATAGTGGAGATGACATGAGTCAGTCAGTCATAGTGGAGATGACATCAGTCAGTCACTCATAGTGGAGATGACATCAGTCACTAAGTTATAGTGGAGATGACATCAGTAAGTCAGTCAGTCATAGTGGAGATGACATCAGTCTGTAAATTATAGTGGAGATGACATCAGTAAGTCAGTCAGTCATAGTGGAGATGACATCAGTCAGTCACTCATAGTGGAGATGACATCAGTCAGTCAGTCAGTCAGTCATAGTGGAGATGACATCAGTCAGTCAGTCATAGTGGAGATGACATTAGTCAGTCAGTAAGTTATAGTGGAGATGACATGAGTCAGTCAGTCATAGTGGAGATGACATCAGTCAGTCAGTCATAGTGGAGATGACATCAGTCAGTCAGTCATATTGGAGATGACATCAGTCAGTCACTCATAGTGGAGATGACATCAGTCAGTCAGTCATCGTGGAGATGACATCAGTCAGTCAGTCATTGTGGACATGACATCAGTCAGTCAGTAAGTTATAGTGGAGATGACATGAGTCAGTCAGTCATAGTGGAGATGACATCAGTCAGTCACTCATAGTGGAGATGACATCAGTCAGTCAGTCATAGTGGAGATGACATCAGTCAGTAAGTTATAGTGGAGATGACATCAGTAAGTCAGTCAGTCATAGTGGAGATGACATCAGTCTGTAAGTTATAGTGGAGATGACATCAGTAAGTCAGTCAGTCATAGTGGAGATGACATCAGTCAGTCAGTCATAGTGGAGATGACATCAGTCAGTCAGTCAGTCATAGTGGAGATGACATCAGTCAGTCATAGTGGAGATGACATTAGTCAGTCAGTAAGTTATAGTGGAGATGACATGAGTCAGTCAGTCAGTCAGTCAGTCATAGTGGAGATGACATCAGTCAGTCACTCATAGTGGAGATGACATCAGTCAGTCAGTCATCGTGGAGATGACATCAGTCACTAAGTTATAGTGGAGATGACATGAGTCAGTCAGTAAGTTATAGTGGAGATGACATGAGTCAGTCAGTCATAGTGGAGATGACATCAGTCAGTCAGTCATCGTGGAGATGACATCAGTCAGTCAGTCAGTCATCGTGGACATGACATCAGTCAGTCAGTCATAGTGGAGATGACATCAGTCAGTCAGTCATAGTGACATGACATCAGTCAGTCAGTCATAGTGGAGATGACATCAGTCACTCACTCATAGTGGAGATGACATCAGTCAGTCACTCATAGTGGAGATGACATCAGTCAGTCAGTCATAGTGGAGATGACATCAGTCAGTCAGTCATAGTGGAGATGACATCAGTCAGTCATAGTGGAGATGACATCAGTCAGTCACTCATAGTGGAGATGACATCAGTCAGTCAGTCATAGTGGAGATGACATCAGTCAGTTAGTCATAGTGGAGATGACATGTCAGTCAGTCCGTTATAGTGGAGATGACATCAGTCAGTCAGTAAGTTATAGTGGAGATGACATGAGTCAGTTAGTCATAGTGGAGATGACATCAGTCAGTCACTCATAGTGGAGATGACATCAGTCACTAAGTTATAGTGGAGATGACATCAGTAAGTCAGTCAGTCATAGTGGAGGTGACATCAGTCAGTCAGTCATTGTGGAGATGACATCAGTCAGTCAGTAAGATATAGTGGAGATGACATGATTCAGTCAGTCATAGTGGAGATGACATCAGTCAGTCAGTCAGTCAGTCATAGTGGGGATGACATCTGTCAGTCAGTCATAATGGAGATGACATCAGTCAGTCAGTCATAATGGAGATGACATCAGTCAGTCAGTCATAATGAACATGACATCAGTCAGTCAGTCAAAGTGGACATGACATCAGTCAGTCAGTCAGTCATAGTGGAGATGACATCAGTCAATCAGTCATAGTGGAGATGACATCAGTCAGTCAGTAAGTTATAGTGGAGATGACATGAGTCAGTCAGTCAGTCATAGTGGAGATGACATTAGTCAGTCAGTAAGTTATAGTGGAGATGACATGAGTCAGTCAGTCATAGTGGAGATGACATCAGTCAGTCAGTCATAGTGGAGATGACATCAGTCAGTCAGTCATATTGGAGATGACATCAGTCAGTCACTCATAGTGGAGATGACATAAGTCAGTCAGTCATCGTGGAGATGACATCAGTCAGTCAGTCATTGTGGACATGACATCAGTCTGTCAGTAAGTTATAGTGGAGATGACATGAGTCAGTCAGTCATAGTGGAGATGACATCAGTCAGTCACTCATAGTGGAGATGACATCAGTCAGTAAGTTATAGTGGAGATGACATCAGTAAGTCAGTCAGTCATAGTGGAGATGACATCAGTCAGTCAGTCAGTCAGTCAGTCATAGTGGAGATGACATCAGTCAGTCACTCATAGTGGAGATGACTTCAGTCACTAAGTTATAGTGGAGATGACATCAGTAAGTCAGTCAGTCATAGTGGAGATGACATCAGTCTGTAAGTTATAGTGGAGATGACATCAGTAAGTCAGTCAGTCATAGTGGAGATGACATCAGTCAGTCAGTCATAGTGGAGATGACATCAGTCAGTCAGTCAGTCAGTCAGTCAGTCATAGTGGAGATGACATCAGTCAGTCATAGTGGAGATGACATTAGTCAGTCAGTAAGTTATAGTGGAGATGACATGAGTCAGTCAGTCATAGTGGAGATGACATCAGTCAGTCAGTCATAGTGGAGATGACATCAGTCAGTCAGTCATATTGGAGATGACATCAGTCAGTCAGTCAGTCAGTCAGTCAGTCATAGTGGAGATGACATTAGTCAGTCAGTAAGTTATAGTGGAGATGACATGAGTCAGTCAGTCATAGTGGAGATGACATCAGTCAGTCAGTCATAGTGGAGATGACATCAGTCAGTCAGTCATATTGGAGATGACATCAGTCAGTCACTCATAGTGGAGATGACATCAGTCAGTCAGTCATCATGTGGACATGACATCAGTCAGTCAGTAAGTTATAGTGGAGATGACATGAGTCAGTCAGTCATAGTGGAGATGACATCAGTCAGTCAGTCATAGTGGAGATGACATCAGTCAGTCAGTCATAGTGGAGATGACATCAGTCAGTCAGTCAGTCAGTCAGTCAGTCAGTCATAGTGGAGATGACATTAGTCAGTCAGTAAGTTATAGTGGAGATGACATGAGTCAGTCAGTCATAGTGGAGATGACATCAGTCAGTCAGTCATAGTGGAGATGACATCAGTCAGTCAGTCATAGTGGAGATGACATCAGTCAGTCAGTCATCGTGGAGATGACATCAGTCAGTCAGTCATTGTGGACATGACATCAGTCAGTCAGTAAGTTATAGTGGAGATGACATCAGTAAGTCAGTCAGTCATAGTGGAGATGACATCAGTCAGTAAGTTATAGTGGAGATGACATCAGTAAGTCAGTCATAGTGGAGATGACATCAGTCAGTCAGTCATAGTGGAGATGACATCAGTCAGTCAGTCAGTCAGTCATAGTGGAGGTGACATCAGTCTGTCAGTCATAGTGGAGATGACATGAGTCAGTCAGTCATAGTGGAGATGACATCAGTCTGTAAGTTATAGTGGAGATGACATCAGTAAGTCAGTCAGTCATAGTGGAGATGACATCAGTCAGTCAGTCATAGTGGAGATGACATCAGTCAGTCAGTCAGTCAGTCAGTCAGTCAGTCAGTCATAGTGGAGATGACATTAGTCAGTCAGTAAGTTATAGTGGAGATGACATGAGTCAGTCAGTCATAGTGGAGATGACATCAGTCAGTCAGTCATAGTGGAGATGACATCAGTCAGTCAGTCAGTCAGTCAGTCAGTCATAGTGGAGATGACATTAGTCAGTCAGTAAGTTATAGTGGAGATGACATGAGTCAGTCAGTCATAGTGGAGATGACATCAGTCAGTCAGTCATAGTGGAGATGACATCAGTCAGTCAGTCATATTGGAGATGACATCAGTCAGTCACTCATAGTGGAGATGACATCAGTCAGTCAGTCATTGTGGACATGACATCAGTCAGTCAGTAAGTTATAGTGGAGATGACATGAGTCAGTCAGTCATAGTGGAGATGACATCAGTCAGTCAGTCATAGTGGAGATGACATCAGTCAGTCAGTCATAGTGGAGATGACATCAGTCAGTCAGTCAGTCAGTCAGTCAGTCAGTCATAGTGGAGATGACATTAGTCAGTCAGTAAGTTATAGTGGAGATGACATGAGTCAGTCAGTCATAGTGGAGATGACATCAGTCAGTCAGTCATATTGGAGATGACATCAGTCAGTCACTCATAGTGGAGATGACATCAGTCAGTCAGTCATCGTGGAGATGACATCAGTCAGTCAGTCATTGTGGACATGACATCAGTCAGTCAGTAAGTTATAGTGGAGATGACATCAGTAAGTCAGTCAGTCATAGTGGAGATGACATCAGTCAGTAAGTTATAGTGGAGATGACATCAGTAAGTCAGTCATAGTGGAGATGACATCAGTCAGTCAGTCATAGTGGAGATGACATCAGTCAGTCAGTCAGTCAGTCATAGTGGAGATGACATCAGTCAGTCAGTCATAGTGGAGATGACATGAGTCAGTCAGTCATAGTGGAGATGACATCAGTCAGTCAGTCATAGTGGAGATGACATCAGTCAGTCAGTCATAGTGGAGATGACATCAGTCAGTCACTCATAGTGGAGATGACATCAGTCAGTCAGTCATCGTGGAGATGACATCAGTCAGTCAGTCATCGTGGAGATGACATCAGTCAGTCAGTCATCGTGGACATGACATCAGTCAGTCAGTCATAGTGGAGATGACATCAGTCACTCACTCATAGTGGAGATGACATCAGTCAGTCAGTCATAGTGGACATGACATCAGTCAGTCAGTCATAGTGGAGATGACATCAGTCAGTCAGTCATAGTGGAGATGACATCAGTCAGTGAGTCATAGTGGAGATGACATCAGTCAGTCAGTCATAGTGGAGATGACATGAGTCAGTCAGTCATAGTGGAGATGACATCAGTCACTAAGTTATAGTGGAGATGACATCAGTAAGTCAGTCAGTCATAGTGGAGATGACATCAGTCAGTCAGTCAGTCAGTCATAGTGGAGATGACATGAGTCAGTCAGTCATAGTGGAGATGACATCAGTCAGTCAGTCATAGTGGAGATGACATTATTCAGTCAGTAAGTTATAGTGGAGATGACATCAGTCAGTCAGTCATAGTGGAGATGACATCACTCAGTCAGTCATATTGGAGATGACATCAGTCAGTCACTCATAGTGGAGATGACATCAGTCAGTCAGTCATCATGGAGATGACATCAGTCAGTCAGTCATCGTGGACATGACATCAGTCAGTCAGTCATAGTGGAGATGACATCAGTCACTCACTCATAGTGGAGATGACATCAGTCAGTCCCTCATAGTGGAGATGACATCAGTCAGTCAGTCATAGTGGACATGACATCAGTCAGTCAGTCATAGTGGAGATGACATCAGTCAGTCAGTCATAGTGGAGATGACATCAGTCAGTGAGTCATAGTGGAGATGACATCAGTCAGTGAGTCATAGTGGAGATGACATCAGTCAGTTGGTCATCATTGAGATGACGTCCGTCAGTCAGCCATAGTGGAGATAACATCAGTGAGTCAGTAAGTCATAGTGGAGATGACATCAGTCAGTCACTCATAGTGGAGATGACATCATTCAGTCAGTCATCGTGGAGATGACATCAGTCAGTCAGTCACAGTGGAGATAACATCAGTCAGTAAGTTATAGTGGAGATGACATCAGTAAGTCAGTCAGTCATAGTGGAGATGACATCAGTCAGTCAGTCAGTCAGTCAGTCAGTCAGTCAGTCATAGTGGAGATGACATTAGTCAGTCACTCATAGTGGAGATGACATTAGTCAGTCAGTAAGTTATAGTGGAGATGACATGAGTCAGTCAGTCATAGTGGAGATGACATCAGTCAGTCAGTCATAGTGGAGATGACATCAGTCAGTCAGTCATATTGGAGATGACATCAGTCAGTCACTCATAGTGGAGATGACATCAGTCAGTCAGTCATCGTGGAGATGACATCAGTCAGTCAGTCATCGTGGAGATGACATCAGTCAGTCAGTCATCGTGGACATGACATCAGTCAGTCAGTCATAGTGGAGATGACATCAGTCACTCACTCATAGTGGAGATGACATCAGTCAGTCCCTCATAGTGGAGATGACATCAGTCAGTCAGTCATAGTGGACATGACATCAGTCAGTCAGTCATAGTGGAGATGACATCAGTCAGTCAGTCATAGTGGAGATGACATCAGTCAGTGAGTCATAGTGGAGATGACATCAGTCAGTGAGTCATAGTGGAGATGACATGAGTCAGTCAGTCATAGTGGAGATGACATCAGTCACTAAGTTATAGTGGAGATGACATCAGTAAGTCAGTCAGTCATAGTGGAGATGACATGAGTTAGTCAGTCATAGTGGAGATGACATCAGTCAGTCAGTCATAGTGGAGATGACATTATTCAGTCAGTAAGTTATAGTGGAGATGACATGAGTTAGTCAGTCATAGTGGAGATGACATCAGTCAGTCAGTCATAGTGGAGATGACATCACTCAGTCAGTCATATTGGAGATGACATCAGTCAGTCACTCATAGTGGAGATGACATCAGTCAGTCAGTCATCGTGGAGATGACATCAGTCAGTCATCATAGTGGAGATGACATCACTCAGTCAGTCATATTGGAGATGACATCAGTCAGTCACTCATAGTGGAGATGACATCAGTCAGTCAGTCATCATGGAGATGACATCAGTCAGTCAGTCATAGTGGACATGACATCAGTCAGTCAGTCATAGTGGAGATGACATCAGTCAGTCAGTCATAGTGGAGATGACATCAGTCAGTGAGTCATAGTGGAGATGACATCAGTCAGTGAGTCATAGTGGAGATGACATCAGTCAGTTGGTCATCATTGAGATGACGTCCGTCAGTCAGCCATAGTGGAGATAACATCAGTGAGTCAGTCAGTCATAGTGGAGATGACATCACTCAGTCAGTCATATTGGAGATGACATCAGTCAGTCACTCATAGTGGAGATGACATCAGTCAGTCAGTCATCGTGGAGATGACATCAGTCAGTCAGTCATCGTGGACATGACATTAGTCAGTCAGTCATAGTGGAGATGACATCAGTCACTCACTCATAGTGGAGATGACATCAGTCAGTCCCTCATAGTGGAGATGACATCAGTCAGTCAGTCATAGTGGACATGACATCAGTCAGTCAGTCATAGTGGAGATGACATCAGTCAGTCAGTCATAGTGGAGATGACATCAGTCAGTGAGTCATAGTGGAGATGACATCAGTCAGTGAGTCATAGTGGAGATGACATCAGTCAGTTGGTCATCATGAGATGACGTCCGTCAGTCAGCCATAGTGGAGATAACATCAGTCAGTCAGTAAGTCATAGTGGAGATGACATCAGTCAGTCACTCATAGTGGAGATGACATCATTCAGTCAGTCATCGTGGAGATGACATCAGTCAGTCAGTCATAGTGGAGATAACATCAGTCAGTAAGTTATAGTGGAGATGACATCAGTAAGTCAGTCAGTCATAGTGGAGATGACATCAGTCAGTCAGTCAGTCAGTCAGTCAGTCATAGTGGAGATGACATTAGTCAGTCACTCATAGTGGAGATGACATTAGTCAGTCAGTAAGTTATAGTGGAGATGACATGAGTCAGTCAGTCATAGTGGAGATGACATCAGTCAGTCACTCATAGTGGAGATGACATCAGTCACTAAGTTATAGTGGAGATGACATCAGTAAGTCAGTCAGTCATAGTGGAGATGACATCAGTCTGTAAATTATAGTGGAGATGACATCAGTAAGTCAGTCAGTCATAGTGGAGATGACATCAGTCAGTCACTCATAGTGGAGATGACATCAGTCAGTCAGTCAGTCAGTCATAGTGGAGATGACATCAGTCAGTCAGTCATAGTGGAGATGACATTAGTCAGTCAGTAAGTTATAGTGGAGATGACATGAGTCAGTCAGTCATAGTGGAGATGACATCAGTCAGTCAGTCATAGTGGAGATGACATCAGTCAGTCAGTCATATTGGAGATGACATCAGTCAGTCACTCATAGTGGAGATGACATCAGTCAGTCAGTCATCGTGGAGATGACATCAGTCAGTCAGTCATTGTGGACATGACATCAGTCAGTCAGTAAGTTATAGTGAGATGACATGAGTCAGTCAGTCATAGTGGAGATGACATCAGTCAGTCACTCATAGTGGAGATGACATCAGTCAGTCAGTCATAGTGGAGATGACATCAGTCAGTCAGTCATAGTGGAGATGACATTAGTCAGTCAGTCAGTCATAGTGGAGATGACATCAGTCAGTCAGTCAGTCATAGTGGAGATGACATCAGTCAGTCATAGTGGAGATGACATTAGTCAGTCAGTAAGTTATAGTGGAGATGACATGAGTCAGTCAGTCAGTCAGTCAGTCATAGTGGAGATGACATCAGTCAGTCACTCATAGTGGAGATGACATCAGTCAGTCAGTCATCGTGGAGATGACATCAGTCACTAAGTTATAGTGGAGATGACATCAGTAAGTCAATCAGTCATAGTGGAGATGACATCAGTCTGTAAGTTATAGTGGAGATGACATCAGTAAGTCAGTCAGTCATAGTGGAGATGACATCAGTCAGTCAGTCATAGTGGAGATGACATCAGTCAGTCAGTCAGTCATAGTGGAGATGACATCAGTCAGTCATAGTGGAGATGACATTAGTCAGTCAGTAAGTTATAGTGGAGATGACATGAGTCAGTCAGTCATAGTGGAGATGACATCAGTCAGTCAGTCATAGTGGAGATGACATCAGTCAGTCAGTCATATTGAGATGACATCAGTCAGTCACTCATAGTGGAGATGACATCAGTCAGTCAGTCATCGTGGAGATGACATCAGTCAGTCAGTCATTGTGGAGATGACATCAGTCAGTCAGTAATTATAGTGGAGATGACATCAGTAAGTCAGTCAGTCATAGTGGAGATGACATCAGTCAGTCAGTCATAGTGGAGATGACATCAGTAAGTCAGTCATAGTGGAGATGACATCAGTCAGTCAGTCATAGTGGAGATGACATTAGTCAGTCACTCATAGTGAGATGACATTAGTCAGTCAGTAAGTTATAGTGGAGATGACATGAGTCAGTCAGTCATAGTGGAGATGACATCAGTCAGTCACTCATAGTGGAGATGACATCAGTCACTAAGTTATAGTGGAGATGACATCAGTAAGTCAGTCAGTCATAGTGGAGATGACATCAGTCTGTAAATTATAGTGGAGATGACATCAGTAAGTCAGTCAGTCATAGTGGAGATGACATCAGTCAGTCAGTCATAGTGGAGATGACATCAGTCAGTCAGTCATAGTGGAGATGACATCAGTCAGTCAGTCATAGTGGAGATGACATTAGTCAGTCAGTAAGTTATAGTGGAGATGACATGAGTCAGTCAGTCATAGTGGAGATGACATCAGTCAGTCAGTCATAGTGGAGATGACATCAGTCAGTCAGTCATATTGGAGATGACATCAGTCAGTCACTCATAGTGGAGATGACATCAGTCAGTCAGTCATCGTGGAGATGACATCAGTCAGTCAGTCATTGTGGACATGACATCAGTCAGTCAGTAAGTTATAGTGGAGATGACATCAGTCAGTCAGTCATAGTGGAGATGACATCAGTCAGTCACTCATAGTGGAGATGACATCAGTCAGTCAGTCATAGTGGAGATGACATCAGTCAGTAAGTTATAGTGAGATGACATCAGTAAGTCAGTCAGTCATAGTGGAGATGACATCAGTCAGTCAGTTATAGTGGAGATGACATCAGTCAGTCAGTCATCATAGTGGAGATGACATCAGTCAGTCAGTCATAGTGGAGATGACATCAGTCAGTCAGTCAGTCAGTCATAGTGGAGATGACATCAGTCAGTCATAGTGGAGATGACATTAGTCAGTCAGTAAGTTATAGTGGAGATGACATGAGTCAGTCAGTCAGTCAGTCAGTCATAGTGGAGATGACATCAGTCAGTCACTCATAGTGGAGATGACATCAGTCAGTCAGTCATCGTGGAGATGACATCAGTCACTAAGTTATAGTGGAGATGACATCAGTAAGTCAATCAGTCATAGTGGAGATGACATCAGTCTGTAAGTTATAGTGGAGATGACATCAGTAAGTCAGTCAGTCATAGTGGAGATGACATCAGTCAGTCAGTCAGTCATAGTGGAGATGACATCAGTCAGTCATAGTGGAGATGACATTAGTCAGTCAGTAAGTTATAGTGGAGATGACATGAGTCAGTCAGTCATAGTGGAGATGACATCAGTCAGTCAGTCATATTGGAGATGACATCAGTCAGTCACTCATAGTGGAGATGACATCAGTCAGTCATCGTGGAGATGACATCAGTCAGTCAGTCATTGTGGACATGACATCAGTCAGTCAGTAAGTTATAGTGGAGATGACATCAGTAAGTCAGTCAGTCATAGTGGAGATGACATCAGTCAGTCAGTTATAGTGGAGATGACATCAGTAAGTCAGTCATAGTGGAGATGACATCAGTCAGTCAGTCATAGTGGAGATGACATCAGTCAGTCTGTCAGTCAGTCATAGTGGAGATGACATCAGTCAGTCAGTCATAGTGGAGATGACATGAGTCAGTCAGTCATAGTGGAGATGACATCAGTCAGTCAGTCATAGTGGAGATGACATCAGTCAGTCAGTCATATTGGAGATGACATCAGTCAGTCACTCATAGTGGAGATGACATCAGTCAGTCAGTCATCGTGGAGATGACATCAGTCAGTCAGTCATCGTGGACATGACATCAGTCAGTCAGTCATAGTGGAGATGACATCAGTCACTCACTCATAATGGAGATGACATCAGTCAGTCAGTCATAGTGGAGATGACATCAGTCAGTCAGTCAGTCATAGTGGAGATGACATCAGTCAGTCATCATTGAGATGACATCCGTTAGTCAGTCATAGTGGAGATAACATCAGTCAGTCAGTAAGTCATAGTGAAGATGACATCAGTCAGTCACTCATAGTGGAGATGACATCAGTCAGTAAGTTATAGTGGAGATGACATCAGTAAGTCAGTCATAGTGGAGATGACATCAGTCAGTCAGTCATTGTGGAGATGACATCAGTCAGTCAGTCAGTCAGTCATAGTGGAGATGACATCAGTCAGTCAGTCATAGTGGAGATGACATTAGTCAGTCACTCATAGTGGAGATGACATTAGTCAGTCAGTAAGTTATAGTGGAGATGACATGAGTCAGTCAGTCATAGTGGAGATGACATCAGTCAGTCACTCATAGTGGAGATGACATCAGTCAGTCAGTCATCATGGAGATGACATCAGTCAGTCAGTCATCGTGGAGATGACATCAGTCAGTCAGTCATCATTGAGATGATGCCCCTCAGTCAGTCATAGTGGAGATAACATCAGTCAGTCAGTCATAGTGGAGATGACATCAGTCACTCACTCATAGTGGAGATGACATCAGTCAGTCACTCATAGTGGAGATGACATCAGTCAGTCAGTCATAGTGGAGATGACATCAGTCAGTCAGTCAGTCATAGTGGAGATGACATCAGTCAGTCAGTCATAGTGGAGATGACATCAGTCAGTGAGTCATAGTGGAGATGACATCAGTCAGTTGGTCATCATTGAGATGACGTCCGTCAGTCAGTCATAGTGGAGATAACATCAGTCAGTCAGTAAGTCATAGTGGAGATGACATCAGTCAGTCAGACAGTCATAGTGCAGAAGACATCAGTCAGTCAGTAAGTTATAGAGAGATGACATCAGTCAGTCAGTCAGTCATAGGGAGATGACATCAGTCAGTCATAGTGGAGATGACATCAGTCAGTCAGTCATAGTGGAGATGACATCAGTTAGTCAGTCATAGTGGAGATGACATCAGTCAGTCAGTCAGTCAGTAAGTCATAGTGGAGATGACATCAGTCAGTCAGTAAGTCATAGTGGAGATGACATCAGTCAGTCAGTCATATTGGAGATGACATCAGTCAGTCAGTCAGTAAGTTATAGTGGAGATGACATCAGTCAGTCAGTCATAGTGGAGATGACATCAGTCAGTCAGTCAGTCATAGTGGAGATGACATCAGTCAGTCAGTCAGTCAGTAAGTTATAGTGGAGATGACATCAGTCAGTCAGTCAGTCATAGTGGAGATGACATCAGTCAGTCAGTCATCGTGGAGATGACATCAGTCAGTCAGTCATCGTGGACATGACATCAGTCAGTCAGTCATAGTGGAGATGACATCAGTCAGTCAGTCATAGTGGAGATGACATCAGTCAGTCACTCATAGTGGAGATGACATCAGTCAGTGAGTCATAGTGGAGATGACATCAGTCAGTTGGTCATCATTGAGATGACATCCGTCAGTCAGTCATAGTGGAGATAACATCAGTCAGTCAGTAAGTCATAGTGGAGATGACATCAGTCAGTCAGACAGTCATAGTGGAGAAGACATCAGTCAGTCAGTAAGTTATAGGGGAGATGACATCAGTCAGTCAGTCAGTCATAGTGGAGATGACATCAGTTAGTCAGTCATAGTGGAGATGACATCAGTTAGTCAGTCATAGTGGAGATGACATCAGTCAGTCTCTCATAGTGGAGTTGACTTCAGTCAGTAAGTCATAGTGGAGATGACATCAGTCAGTCAGTCAGTCATAGTGGAGATGACATCAGTCAGTCAGTCAGTCATAGTGGAAATGACATCAGTCAGTCAGTCAGTCAGTAAGTTATAGTGGAGATGACATCAGTCAGTCAGTCATAGTGGAGATGACATCAGTCAGTCAGTCAGTCATAGTTGAGATGACATCAGTCAGTCAGTCATAGTGGAGATGACATCAGTCAGTCAGTTATAGTGGAGATGACATCAGTCAGTCAGTTATAGTGAGATGACATCAGTCAGTCAGTAGTTACAGTGGAGATGACATCAGTCAGTCAGTCATAGTGGAGATGACATCAGTCAGTCAGTCATAGTGGAGATGACATCAGTCAGTCAGTCATAGTGGAGATGACATCAGTCAGTCAGTCATAGTGGAGATGACATCAATCAGTCACAGTGGAGATGACATCAGTCAGTCAGTAAGTTATAGTGGAGATGACATCAGTCAGTCAGTCATAGTGGAGATGACATCAATTACAGTGGAGATGACATCAGTCAGTCAGTCATAGTGGAGATGACATCAGTCAGTCAGTCAGTTACAGTGGAGATGACATCAGTCAGTCAGTCATAGTGGAGATGACATCAATTACAGTCATCAGTCAGTCAGTTATAGTGGAGATGACATCAGTCAGTCAGTCATAGTGGAGATGACATCAGTCAGTCAGTCATCATTGAGATGACATCAGTCAGTCAGTCATAGTGGAGATAACATCAGTCAGTCAGTCATAGTGGAGATGACATCAGTCAGTCAGTCATAGTGGAGATGACATCCGTCAGTCAGTCATAGTGGAGATAACATCAGTCAGTCAGTAAGTCATAGTGGAGATGACATCAGTTAGTCAGTCATAGTGGAGATGACATCAGTCAGTCTCTCATAGTGGAGTTGACTTCAGTCAGTAAGTCATAGTGGAGATGACATCAGTCAGTCAGTCAGTCATAGTGGAGATGACATCAGTCAGTCAGTCAGTCATATTGGAGATGACAGTCAGTCAGTCAGTCAGTCAGTCAGTCAGTAAGTTATAGTGGAGATGACATCAGTCAGTCAGTCATAGTGGAGATGACATCAGTCAGTCAGTCATAGTGGAGATGACATCAGTCAGTCAGTCATAGTGGAGATGACATCAGTCAGTAAGTTATAGTGGAGATGACATCAGTAAGTCAGTCAGTCATAGTGGAGATGACATCAGTCAGTCAGTCATAGTGGAGATGACATGAGTCAGTCAGTAAGTTATAGTGGAGATGACATGAGTCAGTCAGTCATAGTGGAGATGACATCAGTCAGTCAGTCATCGTGGAGATGACATCAGTCAGTCAGTCAGTCATCGTGGACATGACATCAGTCAGTCAGTCATAGTGGAGATGACATCAGTCAGTCAGTCATCGTGGACATGACATCAGTCAGTCAGTCATAGTGGAGATGACATCAGTCACTCACTCATAGTGGAGATGACATCAGTCAGTCACTCATAGTGGAGATGACATCAGTCAGTCAGTCATAGTGGAGATGACATCAGTCAGTGAGTCATAGTGGAGATGACATCAGTCAGTCATCAGTGGAGATGACATCAGTCAGTCACTCATAGTGGAGATGACATTAGTCAGTCAGTCTTAGTGGAGATGACATCAGTCAGTTAGTCATAGTGGAGATGACATGTCAGTCAGTCCGTTATAGTGGAGATGACATCAGTCAGTCAGTAAGTTATAGTGGAGATGACATGAGTCAGTTAGTCATAGTGGAGATGACATCAGTCAGTCACTCATAGTGGAGATGACATCAGTCACTAAGTTATAGTGGAGATGACATCAGTAAGTCAGTCAGTCATAGTGGAGGTGACATCAGTCAGTCAGTAAGATATAGTGGAGATGACATGATTCAGTCAGTCATAGTGGAGATGACATCAGTCAGTCAGTCAGTCAGTCATAGTGGAGATGACATCAGTCAGTCAGTCATAATGGAGATGACATCAGTCAGTCAGTCATAGTGGAGATGACATCAGTCAGTCAGTCATAATGAACATGACATCAGTCAGTCAGTCAAAGTGGACATGACATCAGTCAGTCAGTCAGTCATAGTGGAGATGACATCAGTCAATCAGTCATAGTGGAGATGACATCAGTCAGTCAGTAAGTTATAGTGAGATGACATGAGTCAGTCAGTCAGTCATAGTGGAGATGACATTAGTCAGTCAGTAAGTTATAGTGGAGATGACATGAGTCAGTCAGTCATAGTGGAGATGACATCAGTCAGTCAGTCATAGTGGAGATGACATCAGTCAGTCAGTCATAGTGAGATGACATCAGTCAGTCACTCATAGTGGAGATGACATCAGTCAGTCAGTCATCGTGGAGATGACATGTCAGTCAGTCCGTTATAGTGGAGATGACATCAGTCAGTCAGTAAGTTATAGTGGAGATGACATCAGTCAGTAAGATATAGTGGAGATGACATCAGTCAGTCAGTCATCGTGGAGATGACATCAGTCAGTCAGTCATAGTGGAGATGACATGTCAGTCAGTCCGTTATAGTGGAGATGACATCAGTCAGTCAGTCAGTCATAGTGGAGATGACATCAGTCAGTCACTCATAGTGGAGATGACATCAGTCAGTCAGTCATCGTGGAGATGACATCAGTCAGTAAGTTATAGTGGAGATGACATCAGTAAGTCAGTCAGTCATAGTGGAGATGACATCAGTCAGTCAGTAATAGTGGAGATGACATCAGTCAGTCAGTCAGTCATAGTGGAGATGACATCAGTCAGTCAGTCATAGTGGAGATGACATCAGTCAGTCAGTCAGTCAGTCAGTCAGTCATATAGTGGAGATGACATCAGTCAGTCAGTCATTATAGTGGAGATGACATCAGTCAGTCAGTCATCAGTGTGAGATGACATCAGTCAGTCAGTCATAGTGGAGATGACATCAGTCAGTCAGTCAGTCATAGTGGAGATGACATCAGTCAGTCAGTCATATAGTGGAGATGACATCAGTCAGTCAGTCATAGTGGAGATGACATCAGTCAGTCAGTCATAGTGGAGATGACATCAGTCAGTCATAGTGGAGATCATCAGTGTGGAGATGACATCAGTCAGTCACTCATAGTCATTAGTCAGTCAGTCTAGTGGAGATGACATCAGTCAGTTAGTCATAGTGGAGATGACATGTCAGTCAGTCCGTTATAGTGGAGATGACATCAGTCAGTCAGTAATTATAGTGGAGATGACATCAGTCAGTCAGTCATAGTGGAGATGACATCAGTCAGTCACTCATAGTGGAGATGACATCAGTCACTAAGTTATAGTGGAGATGACATCAGTAAGTCAGTCAGTCATAGTGGAGATGACATCAGTCAGTCAGTCATTGTGGAGATGACATCAGTCAGTCAGTAAGATATAGTGGAGATGACATGAGTCAGTCAGTCATAGTGGAGATGACATCAGTCAGTCAGTCAGTCATCATAGTGGGGATGACATCAGTCAGTCAGTCATAATGGAGATGACATCAGTCAGTCAGTCATAGTGGAGATGACATCAGTCAGTCAGTCATAATGAACATGACATCAGTCAGTCAGTCAAAGTGGACATGACATCAGTCAGTCAGTCAGTCATAGTGGAGATGACATCAGTCAGTCAGTCATAGTGGAGATGACATCAGTCAGTCAGTAAGTTATAGTGGAGATGACATCAGTCAGTCAGTCAGTCATAGTGGAGATGACATTAGTCAGTCAGTAAGTTATAGTGGAGATGACATGAGTCAGTCAGTCATAGTGGAGATGACATCAGTCAGTCAGTCATAGTGGAGATGACATCAGTCAGTCAGTCATATTGAGATGACATCAGTCAGTCACTCATAGTGGAGATGACATAAGTCAGTCAGTCATCGTGGAGATGACATCAGTCAGTCAGTCATTGTGGACATGACATCAGTCAGTCAGTAAGTTATAGTGGAGATGACATCAGTCAGTCAGTCATAGTGGAGATGACATCAGTCAGTCACTCATAGTGGAGATGACATCAGTCAGTCAGTCATAGTGGAGATGACATCAGTCAGTCAGTCAGTCATAGTGGAGATGACATCAGTCAGTCAGTCAGTCAGTCAGTCATAGTGGAGATGACATCAGTCAGTCACTCATAGTGGAGATGACATCAGTCAGTCAGTCATCGTGAGATGACATCAGTCACTAAGTTATAGTGGAGATGACATCAGTAAGTCAGTCAGTCATAGTGGAGATGACATCAGTCTGTCAGTTATAGTGGAGATGACATCAGTAAGTCAGTCAGTCATAGTGGAGATGACATCAGTCAGTCAGTCATAGTGGAGATGACATCAGTCAGTCAGTCAGTCAGTCATCAGTCAGTCAGTCATAGTGGAGATGACATTAGTCAGTCAGTCAGTTATAGTGGAGATGACATGTCAGTCAGTCAGTCATAGTGGAGATGACATCAGTCAGTCAGTCATAGTGGAGATGACATCAGTCAGTCAGTCATAGTGGAGATGACATCAGTCAGTCAGTCAGTCAGTCAGTCAGTCATAGTGGAGATGACATCAGTCAGTAAGTTATAGTGGAGATGACATGAGTCAGTCAGTCATAGTGGAGATGACATCAGTCAGTCAGTCATAGTGGAGATGACATCAGTCAGTCAGTCATATTGGAGATGACATCAGTCAGTCACTCATAGTGGAGATGACATCAGTCAGTCAGTCATTGTGGAGATGACATCAGTCAGTCAGTCAGTTATAGTGAGATGACATCAGTCAGTCAGTCATAGTGGAGATGACATCAGTCAGTCAGTCATAGTGGAGATGACATCAGTCAGTCAGTCATAGTGGAGATGACATCAGTCAGTCAGTCAGTCAGTCAGTCAGTCATCATAGTGGAGATGACATTAGTCAGTCAGTCAGTTATAGTGGAGATGACATCAGTCAGTCAGTCATAGTGGAGATGACATCAGTCAGTCAGTCATAGTGAGATGACATCAGTCAGTCAGTCATAGTGGAGATGACATCAGTCAGTCACTCATAGTGGAGATGACATCAGTCAGTCAGTCATTGTGGAGATGACATCAGTCAGTCAGTAATTATAGTGGAGATGACATCAGTAAGTCAGTCAGTCATAGTGGAGATGACATCAGTCAGTAAGTCATAGTGGAGATGACATCAGTCAGTCAGTCATAGTGGAGATGACATCAGTCAGTCAGTCATAGTGGAGATGACATCAGTCAGTCAGTCAGTCAGTCATAGTGAGATGACATCAGTCAGTCAGTCATAGTGGAGATGACATGAGTCAGTCAGTCATAGTGGAGATGACATCAGTCAGTCAGTCATAGTGGAGATGACATCAGTCAGTCAGTCATATTGGAGATGACATCAGTCAGTCACTCATAGTGGAGATGACATCAGTCAGTCAGTCATCATAGGAGATGACATCAGTCAGTCAGTCATAGTGGAGATGACATCAGTCAGTCAGTCATAGTGGAGATGACATCAGTCAGTCAGTCATAGTGGAGATGACATCAGTCACTCACTCATAGTGGAGATGACATCAGTCAGTCAGTCATAGTGGAGATGACATCAGTCAGTCAGTCATAGTGGAGATGACATCAGTCAGTCAGTCATAGTGGAGATGACATCAGTCAGTGAGTCATAGTGGAGATGACATCAGTCAGTGAGTCATAGTGGAGATGACATGAGTCAGTCAGTCATAGTGGAGATGACATCAGTCACTAAGTTATAGTGGAGATGACATCAGTAAGTCAGTCAGTCATAGTGGAGATGACATCAGTCAGTCAGTCATAGTGGAGATGACATCAGTCAGTCAGTCATAGTGGAGATGACATCAGTCAGTCAGTCATAGTGGAGATGACATTATTCAGTCAGTAAGTTATAGTGGAGATGACATCAGTCAGTCAGTCATAGTGGAGATGACATCACTCAGTCAGTCATATTGGAGATGACATCAGTCAGTCACTCATAGTGGAGATGACATCAGTCAGTCAGTCATCATGGAGATGACATCAGTCAGTCAGTCATCGTGGACATGACATCAGTCAGTCAGTCATAGTGGAGATGACATCAGTCACTCACTCATAGTGGAGATGACATCAGTCAGTCCCTCATAGTGGAGATGACATCAGTCAGTCAGTCATAGTGGAGATGACATCAGTCAGTCAGTCATAGTGGAGATGACATCAGTCAGTCAGTCATAGTGGAGATGACATCAGTCAGTGAGTCATAGTGGAGATGACATCAGTCAGTGAGTCATAGTGGAGATGACATCAGTCAGTTGGTCATCATTGAGATGACGTCCGTCAGTCAGCCATAGTGGAGATAACATCAGTCAGTCAGTAAGTCATAGTGGAGATGACATCAGTCAGTCACTCATAGTGGAGATGACATCATTCAGTCAGTCATCGTGGAGATGACATCAGTCAGTCAGTCATAGTGGAGATAACATCAGTCAGTAAGTTATAGTGGAGATGACATCAGTAAGTCAGTCAGTCATAGTGGAGATGACATCAGTCAGTCAGTCAGTCAGTCAGTCAGTCAGTCAGTCAGTCATAGTGGAGATGACATTAGTCAGTCACTCATAGTGGAGATGACATTAGTCAGTCAGTAAGTTATAGTGGAGATGACATGAGTCAGTCAGTCATAGTGGAGATGACATCAGTCAGTCAGTCATAGTGGAGATGACATCAGTCAGTCAGTCATATTGGAGATGACATCAGTCAGTCACTCATAGTGGAGATGACATCAGTCAGTCAGTCATCGTGGAGATGACATCAGTCAGTCAGTCATCGTGGAGATGACATCAGTCAGTCAGTCATCGTGGATGACATCAGTCAGTCAGTCATAGTGGAGATGACATCAGTCACTCACTCATAGTGGAGATGACATCAGTCAGTCCCTCATAGTGGAGATGACATCAGTCAGTCAGTCATAGTGGACATGACATCAGTCAGTCAGTCATAGTGGAGATGACATCAGTCAGTCAGTCATAGTGGAGATGACATCAGTCAGTGAGTCATAGTGGAGATGACATCAGTCAGTGAGTCATAGTGGAGATGACATGAGTCAGTCAGTCATAGTGGAGATGACATCAGTCACTAAGTTATAGTGGAGATGACATCAGTAAGTCAGTCAGTCATAGTGGAGATGACATCAGTCAGTCAGTCAGTCAGTCATAGTGGAGATGACATGAGTCAGTCAGTCATAGTGGAGATGACATCAGTCAGTCAGTCATAGTGGAGATGACATTATTCAGTCAGTAAGTTATAGTGGAGATGACATGAGTTAGTCAGTCATAGTGGAGATGACATCACTCAGTCAGTCATATTGGAGATGACATCAGTCAGTCACTCATAGTGGAGATGACATCAGTCAGTCAGTCATCGTGGAGATGACATCAGTCAGTCAGTCATCGTGGACATGACATTAGTCAGTCAGTCATCGTGGACATGACATTATTCAGTCAGTCATAGTGGAGATGACATCAGTCAGTGGAGATGACATCAGTCAGTCCCTCATAGTGGAGATGACATCAGTCAGTCAGTCATAGTGGACATGACATCAGTCAGTCAGTCATAGTGGAGATGACATCAGTCAGTCAGTCATAGTGGAGATGACATCAGTCAGTGAGTCATAGTGGAGATGACATCAGTCAGTGAGTCATAGTGGAGATGACATCAGTCAGTGGTCATCATTGAGATGACATCAGTCAGTCAGCCATAGTGGAGATAACATCAGTCAGTCAGTCAGTCATAGTGGAGATGACATCACTCAGTCAGTCATATTGGAGATGACATCAGTCAGTCACTCATAGTGGAGATGACATCAGTCAGTCAGTCATAGTGGAGATGACATCAGTCAGTCAGTCATCGTGGAGATGACATCAGTCAGTCAGTCATAGTGGAGATGACATCAGTCAGTCACTCATAGTGGAGATGACATCAGTCAGTCAGTCATAGTGGAGATGACATCAGTCAGTCAGTCATAGTGGACATGACATCAGTCAGTCAGTCATAGTGGAGATGACATCAGTCAGTCAGTCATAGTGGAGATGACATCAGTCAGTGAGTCATAGTGGAGATGACATCAGTCAGTGAGTCATAGTGGAGATGACATCAGTCAGTCAGTCATAGTGGAGATGACATCATTCAGTCAGTCATCGTGGAGATGACATCAGTCAGTCAGTCATAGTGGAGATGACATCAGTCAGTAAGTTATAGTGGAGATGACATCAGTAAGTCAGTCAGTCATAGTGGAGATGACATCAGTCAGTCAGTCAGTCAGTCAGTCAGTCAGTCAGTCATAGTGGAGATGACATTAGTCAGTCACTCATAGTGGAGATGACATTAGTCAGTCAGTAAGTTATAGTGAGATGACATGAGTCAGTCGGTCATAGTGGAGATGACATCAGTCAGTCAGTCATAGTGGAGATGACATCAGTCAGTCAGTCATATTGGAGATGACATCAGTCAGTCACTCATAGTGGAGATGACATCAGTCAGTCAGTCATCGTGGAGATGACATCAGTCAGTCAGTCATCGTGGAGATGACATCAGTCAGTCAGTCATCGTGGACATGACATCAGTCAGTCAGTCATAGTGGAGATGACATCAGTCACTCACTCATAGTGGAGATGACATCAGTCAGTCACTCATAGTGGAGATGACATCAGTCAGTCAGTCATAGTGGAGATGACATCAGTCAGTCAGTCATAGTGGAGATGACATCAGTCAGTCAGTCATAGTGGAGATGACATCAGTCAGTCAGTCATAGTGGAGATGACATCAGTCAGTGAGTCATAGTGGAGATGACATGAGTCAGTCAGTCATAGTGGAGATGACATCAGTCACTAAGTTATAGTGGAGATGACATCAGTAAGTCAGTCAGTCATAGTGGAGATGACATCAGTCAGTCAGTCAGTCAGTCATAGTGGAGATGACATGAGTCAGTCAGTCATAGTGGAGATGACATCAGTCAGTCAGTCATAGTGGAGATGACATTATTCAGTCAGTAAGTTATAGTGGAGATGACATGAGTTAGTCAGTCATAGTGGAGATGACATCAGTCAGTCAGTCATAGTGGAGATGACATTATTCAGTCAGTAAGTCATATTGGAGATGACATCAGTCAGTCACTCATAGTGGAGATGACATCAGTCAGTCAGTCATCGTGGAGATGACATCAGTCAGTCAGTCATCGTGGACATGACATTATTCAGTCAGTCATAGTGGAGATGACATCAGTCACACTCATAGTGGAGATGACATCAGTCAGTCCCTCATAGTGGAGATGACATCAGTCAGTCAGTCATAGTGGAGATGACATCAGTCAGTCAGTCATAGTGGAGATGACATCAGTCAGTCAGTCATAGTGGAGATGACATCAGTCAGTCAGTCATAGTGGAGATGACATCAGTCAGTGAGTCATAGTGGAGATGACATCAGTCAGTCAGTCATCAGTGAGATGACATCCGTCAGTCAGTCATAGTGGAGATGACATCAGTCAGTCAGTCAGTCATAGTGGAGATGACATCAGTCAGTCAGTCATATTGGAGATGACATCAGTCAGTCACTCATAGTGGAGATGACATCAGTCAGTCAGTCATCGTGGAGATGACATCAGTCAGTCAGTCATCGTGGAGATGACATCAGTCAGTCAGTCATAGTGGAGATGACATCAGTCACTCACTCATAGTGGAGATGACATCAGTCAGTCCCTCATAGTGGAGATGACATCAGTCAGTCAGTCATAGTGGACATGACATCAGTCAGTCATCATAGTGGAGATGACATCAGTCAGTCAGTCATAGTGGAGATGACATCAGTCAGTCACTCATAATGGAGATGACATCAGTCAGTCAGTCATAGTGGAGATGACATCAGTCAGTTGGTCATCATTGAGATGACGTCCGTCAGTCAGTCATAGTGGAGATAACATCAGTCAGTCAGTAAGTCATAGTGGAGATGACATCAGTCAGTCACTCATAGTGGAGATGACATCATTCAGTCAGTCATCGTGGAGATGACATCAGTCAGTCAGTCATAGTGGAGATGACATCAGTCAGTAAGTTATAGTGGAGATGACATCAGTAAGTCAGTCAGTCATAGTGGAGATGACATCAGTCAGTCAGTCAGTCAGTCAGTCAGTCATAGTGGAGATGACATTAGTCAGTCACTCATAGTGGAGATGACATTAGTCAGTCAGTAAGTTATAGTGGAGATGACATCAGAGTCAGTCAGTCATAGTGGAGATGACATCAGTCAGTCACTCATAGTGGAGATGACATCAGTCACTAGTTATAGTGGAGATGACATCAGTAAGTCAGTCAGTCATAGTGGAGATGACATCAGTCTGTAAATTATAGTGGAGATGACATCAGTAAGTCAGTCAGTCATAGTGGAGATGACATCAGTCAGTCAGTCATAGTGGAGATGACATCAGTCAGTCAGTCAGTTAGTCATAGTGGAGATGACATCAGTCAGTCAGTCATAGTGGAGATGACATTAGTCAGTCAGTCAGTCATAGTGGAGATGACATCAGTCAGTCAGTCATAGTGGAGATGACATCAGTCAGTCAGTCATAGTGGAGATGACATCAGTCAGTCAGTCATATTGGAGATGACATCAGTCAGTCACTCATAGTGGAGATGACATCAGTCAGTCAGTCATCGTGGAGATGACATCAGTCAGTCAGTCATTGTGGAGATGACATCAGTCAGTCAGTAAGTTATAGTGGAGATGACATCAGTCAGTCAGTCATAGTGGAGATGACATCAGTCAGTCACTCATAGTGGAGATGACATCAGTCAGTCAGTCATAGTGGAGATGACATCAGTCAGTATAGTTATAGTGGAGATGACATCAGTAAGTCAGTCAGTCATAGTGAGATGACATCAGTCAGTCAGTCAGTCATAGTGGAGATGACATCAGTCAGTCATAGTGGAGATGACATTAGTCAGTCAGTAAGTTATAGTGGAGATGACATGAGTCAGTCAGTCAGTCAGTCATAGTGGAGATGACATCAGTCAGTCACTCATAGTGGAGATGACATCAGTCAGTCAGTCATCGTGGAGATGACATCAGTCACTAGTTATAGTGAGATGACATCAGTAAGTCAATCAGTCATAGTGGAGATGACATCAGTCTGTAAGTTATAGTGGAGATGACATCAGTAAGTCAGTCAGTCATAGTGGAGATGACATCAGTCAGTCAGTCATAGTGGAGATGACATCAGTCAGTCAGTCAGTCATAGTGGAGATGACATCAGTCAGTCATAGTGGAGATGACATTAGTCAGTCAGTAAGTTATAGTGGAGATGACATGAGTCAGTCAGTCATAGTGGAGATGACATCAGTCAGTCAGTCATAGTGGAGATGACATCAGTCAGTCAGTCATATTGGAGATGACATCAGTCAGTCACTCATAGTGGAGATGACATCAGTCAGTCAGTCATCGTGGAGATGACATCAGTCAGTCAGTCATTGTGGACATGACATCAGTCAGTCAGTAAGTTATAGTGGAGATGACATCAGTAAGTCAGTCAGTCATAGTGGAGATGACATCAGTCAGTAAGTTATAGTGGAGATGACATCAGTCAGTCAGTCATAGTGGAGATGACATCAGTCAGTCAGTCATAGTGGAGATGACATTAGTCAGTCACTCATAGTGGAGATGACATTAGTCAGTCAGTAAGTTATAGTGGAGATGACATGAGTCAGTCAGTCATAGTGGAGATGACATCAGTCAGTCACTCATAGTGGAGATGACATCAGTCACTAAGTTATAGTGGAGATGACATCAGTAAGTCAGTCAGTCATAGTGGAGATGACATCAGTCTGTAAATTATAGTGGAGATGACATCAGTAAGTCAGTCAGTCATAGTGGAGATGACATCAGTCAGTCAGTCATAGTGGAGATGACATCAGTCAGTCAGTCATAGTGGAGATGACATCAGTCAGTCAGTCATAGTGGAGATGACATCAGTCAGTCAGTCATAGTGGAGATGACATCAGTCAGTGAGTCATAGTGGAGATGACATCAGTCAGTCAGTCATAGTGGAGATGACATCAGTCAGTCAGTCATATTGGAGATGACATCAGTCAGTCACTCATAGTGGAGATGACATCAGTCAGTCAGTCATCGTGGAGATGACATCAGTCAGTCAGTCATTGTGGACATGACATCAGTCAGTCAGTAAGTTATAGTGGAGATGACATGAGTCAGTCAGTCATAGTGGAGATGACATCAGTCAGTCACTCATAGTGGAGATGACATCAGTCAGTCAGTCATAGTGGAGATGACATCAGTCAGTAAGTTATAGTGGAGATGACATCAGTAAGTCAGTCAGTCATAGTGGAGATGACATCAGTCTGTAAGTTATAGTGGAGATGACATCAGTAAGTCAGTCAGTCATAGTGGAGATGACATCAGTCAGTCAGTCATAGTGGAGATGACATCAGTCAGTCAGTCAGTCAGTCAGTCAGTCATAGTGGAGATGACATCAGTCAGTCATAGTGGAGATGACATTAGTCAGTCAGTCATTATAGTGGAGATGACATCAGTCAGTCAGTCAGTCAGTCATAGTGGAGATGACATCAGTCAGTCACTCATAGTGGAGATGACATCAGTCAGTCAGTCATCGTGGAGATGACATCAGTCACTAAGTTATAGTGGAGATGACATCAGTAAGTCAATCAGTCATAGTGGAGATGACATCAGTCTGTAAGTTATAGTGGAGATGACATCAGTAAGTCAGTCAGTCATAGTGGAGATGACATCAGTCAGTCAGTCAGTCATAGTGGAGATGACATCAGTCAGTCATAGTGGAGATGACATTAGTCAGTCAGTAAGTTATAGTGGAGATGACATGAGTCAGTCAGTCATAGTGGAGATGACATCAGTCAGTCAGTCATAGTGGAGATGACATCAGTCAGTCAGTCATATTGGAGATGACATCAGTCAGTCATCGAGGAGATGACATCAGTCAGTCAGTCATTGTGGACATGACATCAGTCAGTCAGTAAGTTATAGTGGAGATGACATCAGTAAGTCAGTCAGTCATAGTGGAGATGACATCAGTCAGTAAGTTATAGTGGAGATGACATCAGTAAGTCAGTCATAGTGGAGATGACATCAGTCAGTCAGTCATAGTGGAGATGACATCAGTCAGTCAGTCAGTCAGTCATAGTGGAGATGACATCAGTCAGTCAGTCATAGTGGAGATGACATGAGTCAGTCAGTCATAGTGGAGATGACATCAGTCAGTCAGTCATAGTGGAGATGACATCAGTCAGTCAGTCATATTGGAGATGACATCAGTCAGTCACTCATAGTGGAGATGACATCAGTCAGTCAGTCATCGTGGAGATGACATCAGTCAGTCAGTCATCGTGGACATGACATCAGTCAGTCAGTCATAGTGGAGATGACATCAGTCACTCACTCATAATGGAGATGACATCAGTCAGTCAGTCATAGTGGAGATGACATCAGTCAGTTGGTCATCATTGAGATGACGTCCGTTAGTCAGTCATAGTGGAGATAACATCAGTCAGTCAGTAAGTCATAGTGGAGATGACATCAGTCAGTCACTCATAGTGGAGATGACATCATTCAGTCAGTCATCGTGGAGATGACATCAGTCAGTCAGTCATAGTGGAGATGACATCAGTCAGTAAGTTATAGTGGAGATGACATCAGTAAGTCAGTCAGTCATAGTGGAGATGACATCAGTCAGTCAGTCATAGTGGAGATGACATTAGTCAGTCACTCATAGTGGAGATGACATTAGTCAGTCAGTAAGTTATAGTGGAGATGACATGAGTCAGTCAGTCATAGTGGAGATGACATCAGTCAGTCACTCATAGTGGAGATGACACCAGTCAGTCAGTCATCATGGAGATGACATCAGTTAGTCAGTCATCGTGGAGATGACATCAGTCAGTCAGTCATGATTGAGATGATGCCCGTCAGTCAGTCATAGTGGAGATAACATCAGTCAGTCAGTCATAGTGGAGATGACATCAGTCACTCACTCATAGTGGAGATGACATCAGTCAGTCACTCATAGTGGAGATGACATCAGTCAGTCAGTCATAGTGGACATGACATCAGTCAGTCAGTCAGTCATAGTGGAGATGACATCAGTCAGTCAGTCATAGTGGAGATGACATCAGTCAGTGAGTCATAGTGGAGATGACATCAGTCAGTTGGTCATCATTGAGATGACGTCCGTCAGTCAGTCATAGTGGAGATAACATCAGTCAGTCAGTAAGTCATAGTGGAGATGACATCAGTCAGTCAGACAGTCATAGTGGAGAAGACATCAGTCAGTCAGTAAGTTATAGAGGAGATGACATCAGTCAGTCAGTCAGTAAGTTATAGGGGAGATGACATCAGTCAGTCATAGTGGAGATGACATCAGTCAGTCAGTCATAGTGGAGATGACATCAGTTAGTCAGTCATAGTGGAGATGACATCAGTCAGTAACTCATAGTGGAGTTGACTTCAGTCAGTAAGTCATAGTGGAGATGACATCAGTCAGTCAGTAAGTCATAGTGGAGATGACATCAGTCAGTCAGTCATATTGGAGATGACATCAGTCAGTCAGTCAGTAAGTTATAGTGGAGATGACATCAGTCAGTCAGTCATAGTGGAGATGACATCAGTCAGTCAGTCATCATAGTGGAGATGACATCAGTCAGTCAGTCAGTCAGTAGTTATAGTGAGATGACATCAGTCAGTCAGTCAGTCATAGTGGAGATGACATCAGTCAGTCAGTCATCGTGGAGATGACATCAGTCAGTCAGTCATAGTGGAGATGACATCAGTCAGTCAGTCATAGTGGAGATGACATCAGTCAGTCACTCATAGTGGAGATGACATCAGTCAGTGAGTCATAGTGGAGATGACATCAGTCAGTGAGTCATAGTGGAGATGACATCAGTCAGTTGGTCATCATTGAGATGACATCCGTCAGTCAGTCATAGTGGAGATAACATCAGTCAGTCAGTAAGTCATAGTGGAGATGACATCAGTCAGTCAGACAGTCATAGTGGAGAAGACATCAGTCAGTCAGTAAGTTATAGGGGAGATGACATCAGTCAGTCAGTCAGTCATAGTGGAGATGACATCAGTTAGTCAGTCATAGTGGAGATGACATCAGTTAGTCAGTCATAGTGGAGATGACATCAGTCAGTCTCTCATAGTGGAGTTGACTTCAGTCAGTAAGTCATAGTGGAGATGACATCAGTCAGTTGGTCATCATTGAGATGACATCCGTCAGTCAGTCATAGTGGAGATAACATCAGTCAGTCAGTCAGTCATAGTGGAGATGACATCAGTCAGTCAGTCAGTCATAGTGGAAATGACATCAGTCAGTCAGTCAGTCAGTAAGTTATAGTGGAGATGACATCAGTCAGTCAGTCATAGTGGAGATGACATCAGTCAGTCAGTCAGTCATAGTTGAGATGACATCAGTCAGTCAGTCATAGTGGAGATGACATCAGTCAGTCAGTTATAGTGGAGATGACATCAGTCAGTCAGTTATAGTGGAGATGACATCAGTCAGTCAGTAAGTTACAGTGGAGATGACATCAGTCAGTCAGTCATAGTGGAGATGACATCAGTCAGTCAGTCATAGTGGAGATGACATCAGTCAGTCAGTCATAGTGGAGATGACATCAGTCAGTCAGTCATAGTGGAGATGACATCAGTCAGTCATCAGTCAGTCAGTAAGTTACAGTGGAGATGACATCAGTCAGTCAGTCATAGTGGAGATGACATCAATCAGTGGAGATGACATCAGTCAGTCAGTTATAGTGGAGATGACATCAGTCAGTCAGTAAGTTACAGTGGAGATGACATCAGTCAGTCAGTCATAGTGGAGATGACATCAATTACAGTGGAGATGACATCAGTCAGTCAGTTATAGTGGAGATGACATCAGTCAGTGAGTCATAGTGGAGATGACATCAGTCAGTTGGTCATCATTGAGATGACATCCGTCAGTCAGTCATAGTGGAGATAACATCAGTCAGTCAGTAAGTCATAGTGGAGATGACATCAGTTATTCAGTCATAGTGGAGATGACATCAGTAAGTCAGTCATAGTGGAGATGACATCAGTCAGTCAGTCAGTCATAGTGGAGATGACATCAGTTAGTCAGTCATAGTGGAGATGACATCAGTCAGTCAGTCATAGTGGAGTTGACTTCAGTCAGTAAGTCATAGTGGAGATGACATCAGTCAGTCAGTCAGTCATAGTGGAGATGACATCAGTCAGTCAGTCAGTGGAGATGACATCAGTCAGTCAGTCAGTCAGTCAGTCAGTAAGTTATAGTGGAGATGACATCAGTCAGTCAGTCATAGTGGAGATGACATCAGTCAGTCAGTCATAGTTGAGATGACATCAGTCAGTCAGTCATAGTGGAGATGACATCAGTCAGTCAGTTATAGTGGAGATGACATCAGTCAGTCAGTTATAGTGGAGATGACATCAGTCAGTCAGTTATAGTGGAGATGACATCAGTCAGTCAGTAAGTTACAGTGGAGATAACATCAGTCAGTCAGTCATAGTGGAGATGACATCAGTCAGTCAGTCATAGTGGAGATGACATCAGTCAGTCAGTCATAGTGGAGATGACATCAGTCAGTCAGTCATAGTGGAGATGACATCAGTCAGTCAGTCAGTCATAGTGGAGATGACATCAATTACAGTGGAGATGACATCAGTCAGTCAGTAAGTTACAGTGGAGATGACATCAGTCAGTCAGTCATAGTGGAGATGACATCAATTACAGTGGAGATGACATCAGTCAGTCAGTTATAGTGGAGATGACATCAGTCAGTCAGTAAGTTACAGTGGAGATGACATCAGTCAGTCAGTCATAGTGGAGATGACATCAATTACAGTGGAGATGACATCAGTCAGTCAGTTATAGTGGAGATGACATCAGTCAGTCATAGTGGAGATGACTGTTGGCTCCAGAATGCATATGTTATTTGGCTCTCTGCAGCTTCTCTCTTCCTGATGTTTACTCTTCCCACCCGACCAGGCATACAAACACACCTGCAGTGCTGCCACAGAACCAACGCTCCACCTCGAGGATGAATATTTTATTTTTCCTGCAGCTGAGGTTTTTGCGAGGAGTAAATTTTGAGCTTCCCCAGGGACCCTCCTTGTACACAACGATGCTGTACTGTGCCATTTGTGGCATCCGCTCAGGTGGGGAAAGTTGGGGGAACGTTAGCACATGGGAAACCATCATTAAAAAAAGGTCAGTCCTGGTTTCTGCGTTGCATTGTGCTATTAATACAGAACCGGAGACTAGCGGATTAGCGTCCCTCGGACTCCCCTCCCTCTCTCCTCCACCAGCTCCTGAACAATTAGCTAAACATTGGTTACAATGCCAGCAGGGCATTAATGCAAGGTGTCAGACTTCCTCCTGCAGCTCCCACTGTCACCCAGGCCTCCTCTCCTACCTCATCCTCTCCTCTTCCCACCTCTCCTGTCCTCTAGAGATGGACACGTATGCTCGCTCAGCTTTCTGCGTGTTACTGGTGAATCTGCCACTCTCATGTATAGTATTGGATATCCCAGCTCAGCCTTGCAACTGATTGGATATACCAGCTCAGCCTCGCAACAGATTGGATATACCAGCTCAGCCTCGCAACAGATTGGATATACCAGCTCAGCCTAGCAACAGATTGGATATACCAGCTCAGCCTAGCAACTGATTGGATATCTCAGATCAGCCTAGCAACTGATTGGATATACCAGCTCAGCCTAGCAACAGATTGGATATACCAGCTCAGCCTAGCAACAGATTGGATATCTCAGATCAGCTTAGCAACTGATTGGATATACCAGCTCAGCCTAGCAACTGATTGGATATCCCAGCTCAGCCTAGCAACTGATTGGATATCCCAGCTCAGCCTAGCAACTGATTGGATATCTCAGATCAGCCTAGCAACTGATTGGATATCCCAGCTCAGCCTAGCAACTGATTGGATATCCCAGCTCAGCCTCGCAACTGATTGGATATCCCAGCTCAGCCTAGCAACTGATTGGTTATCCCAGCTCAGCCTAGCAACTGATTGGATATCCCAGCTCAGCCTAGCAACTGATTGGATATCCCAGCTCAGCCTGGCAACTGATTGGATATCTCAGATCAGCCTAGCAACTGATTGGATATCCTTGCTCAGCCTAGCAACAGATTGGATATACCAGTTCAGCCTAGCAACAGATTGGATATCTCAGATCAGCTTAGCAACTGATTGGATATCCCAGCTCAGCCTAGCAACTGATTGGATATCTCAGATCAGCCTAGCAACTGATTGGATATCCCAGCTCAGCCTAGCAACTGATTGGATATCCCAGCTCAGCCTAGCAACTGATTGGATATCCCAGCTCAGCCTGGCAACTGATTGGATATCTCAGATCAGCCTAGCAACTGATTGGATATCCTTGCTCAGCCTAGCAACTGATTGGATATCCCAGCTCAGCCTAGCAACTGATTGGATATCCCAGCTCAGCCTAGCAACTGCACATCTGAATCCATTCAATTGTCCCCCCCACCCCACTTACATAATGCCTGCTAACAACTTTAGAATACAAACAAGTTATGTAGCATGACAATGCAGAGATGCAGACATTGCTCATTTGAATTGTGAATAGCGGGGCATGAATCACCCCAATGCTGATGAACACAGCGGGAGAAACTGTCGCTAGGTTGAACACACCAATTGTTATGTGTCACACGGTCCATTGTTAAAGCCCTCGACACTTGTCTTCGTTGGAGAAGAACATGACACATGGCTTGCCATTTATTCCCAGCAACAGGCAACCACACAAGACTGATTGTTTACTCTGACAACCTGCTCGTCCCTGTTAAAAACCTTTCCTCCAATGAGATTAGTGCTTTTTTTGCTTTTGCATCGTAAGTTGTTTGGCCACAGCAGTCCACGTACACGCACGCACATACGCACACCGCTCTCTCTCTCTCTCTGTGTTTCTCTGCTGCAGGTCTGTGGCACTGCGATGGCTTCCACAGAAGGAGCAGGAGGGAGCAGGCAGGCAGGCAATGTGTGTATAGCTTTGAAATGACCAGGGAGAGGCCAGGGAGTGTAGAACAGTGGATAAAACCCTGTAAGCAGGCCCTGGCAAGGCTCCCCGATTGCCTGCCTTCCGTGTGGGCCGCGGCCTGGGGGACTAATCCTTTGGCATGGGCGCGGGGCGTGTCACACATGTTGTGTGTGTGTGTGTGTGTGGCTGGGGACCCAAGCTGCAGCCTACAGGATGAAGACAAGACCTGGGGCCAGATTAAAAAGCCCTCCCTAATGACAAAGACGCCTTCTATCCACATGACCAGCCGACACACAGACACAGGCCCCTCAGAAAGCATCAATGGTACTGCAGTACATCCCTAACTGCACAGTGAGTGAGGTATGGAGGTCGTTTTTAACAAACTGGTGACCTGTCCTGACATAATGCAGGTCCACTGGAGATTATGAGGCAAGTGCCCTGACCTCTATATCCTCCTTGGTGTTTTGCTGTTTTTTTGCTAAGTGGGCGGGCCTGGCGGAAGATGACTGGCTGATTTTCTGACAGGCTGGTTTTCTGACAGGCTGGTTTCTAACAGGCTGGTTTTCTGACAGGCTGTTTTTCTGACAGGCTGTTTTCTAACAGGCTGTTTTTCTGACAGGCTGGTTTCTAACAGGCTGGTGTTCCGAAAGGCAGTTTTCTTTTGGCAGGCTGCTTTTGTGTGTGTGTTTTTTTGCCCTTTTTCTCCCCAATTTCATGGTATCCAATTGTTTAGTAGCTACTATCTTGTCTCATCGCTACAACTCCCTTACCGGCTCGGGAGAGACAAAGGTTGAAGGTCATGCATCCTCCAATACACAACCCAACCAAGCTGCACTGCTTCTTAACACAGCACGCATCCAATGTGTCGGAGGAATCACCGTGCACCTGGCAACCTTGGTTAGAGTGCACTGCGCCCGGCCCGCCACAGGAGTCACTGGTGCGCGATGAGACAAGGACATCCCTACCAGCCAAACCCTCCCTAACCCGGACGACGCTAGGCCAATTGTGCGTCGCCCCACGGACCTCCCAGTCACGGCCGGTTACGACAGAGCCTGGGCGCGAACCAAGAGTCTCTGGTGCAGGCTGCTTTTTGACAGGCTGCTTACTGACTTATCAACCTGCACCCAGCAGATTGGTGCATGCGGCATCTCCTCTCCTGCATGTTATCTTGTCAGTTAAGGTGACCTGAGGGGTTTGGAGCAATATCTGTCCCACAGCACCTTCTCAGGGCTACGGTCTACAGCTGTCCATTGTTATGAAACAGGTGTGTGTTTGATTTGTAACGGTGGGCTACATTGGTGGCACTCAAGTATGTCATACTTCATTAGTGGGAAAGTCATCAACAATTAATTGAACAAGGCAAGCTATTAAAAGTTCAACAATGGGAATGGAGTTAATTATTGCAGGAGAAGTCTATAAATATAACTGGTTAATAGACTGGTTAATGGGGGTGGCCTCTGCACACGACTGCTGCAGTGGAGACCTGGCGATGCGGCCCCACAGAGCAAAACAAGCAGCAGAGCTGAGGGCCCATGCAGCAGTCACAGTGACACCACTGTGTACCCATTGACACACACATAGGTGCAAGGAAGTAGAGCCACAGACACACACAACCCTTTATATAGACTTTCTTCAAATTATTATTAAATTGTTATTATTACATGGGAAGTAGGTGCACTAGGGCCACCTCTCGCACAAGGTGAGCATAAGGTGATGACACGTCCATCGAGAGATACACAATAATGACCTCAATCGTCAAAGGCACATAGCTAAAGCAGCTACCCATACTTTATATTCGTCATACTTCACTGGCATAGAACTATATACACTACACTGTATGAAATAGGCTACTTGACACTATTATTAAGCCCATTGAAATGTCAGTGTTAACGTTTTCCTCCAGGCACTCAATTGTGCATTCTGATTTGCATGCATTCTTGCTCAGCAGGATAGAGCCATGTATAAGCCCCAAAGTCTAGACCAAATTTGGGGATTGTGAGAATATAATTCAAGGTGAGGGCACAACCAGGTATATTGGTACCTCGGAGCTATGGGATCTTTCACCTCAATTTCATACAGGTATATCAAACTGTGAATATCCCAGTAAGCAGGGTCAGTCCGTTTTTAAAGGGTGTATGCTCAGGAAGGATGCAGACAGATATTAGATTGCGTTTCTCCAATACTGCAGCACTCGAAGGGTCTGGGTATCTCTTCCGTAGCATGATATGGCTTGTCTCACCTCATCCGCACTGATCCAAATCTATTTAGCCTCAGCGGCAACCTGCGAATAATGTGTGGTCAAATAAGAGGTGTTGTCGTTCAGAGTGATCGATACCCGGCTGGCATGATGGTTCAGTTGTTTTCAGTTCAGTTGTAACCGAGCTCTCTACGAGAGAATTATCTATTGTTGCACACTATCACGTGTCTGCGCATGACACCCTCAAAAAAGTTGCAGTTGGCAGAATCCGGCGAAGTGTTATCATAACAACTGCACAAGAAGACTACACCTGGAACGACGGAGTTAATGATTGTTTCATCATCTGCGGGTCTATTCTTCTGCACTAGGAAGTTAAGGGGAGGTGCCATACCGAGGTGACATGACTTTGCTTCACGAATGTAACAATTAGGCGAACCTTGATGAAATCAGATTGATTGCAATTAATATGCGGCGGCAGAACGCAGTTGGTGCGTGTAACCTAGTTCTGCAGCCACATCCAGTTGAATCATTTCATTGAAGAGGATGATTTAAATTGATATTCACTAGTCGATTTTGTGCTATTTTGAAAGCAACCAGTGATATAATTCGTTTCAAATGAAATGGAATCTTATTTGCTAAAATTTAAAGGGCAGAATCTGGGATTTGCGAGGGAATGCTGAATTGATTGGAGACCATCGGAATTGCCCGCCCTGTGTCATTCATTACCTGTTGTGCAGGCACGGAATTTTCACGCGCTGTTCTAGCAATCAAACAGCTGAACAGCCTTGTCTCGGCGGCACGTGCAAACCGTCCGCTCCACCACTTCCCATCTGCGCTCCGGGCACTTCAAATGAGGACCGAGTCCCGAGCCTATTCTATGTGAAGCTGCGAAAACGGGCAATTCCTTCGGTCTCTCCCGTCTGCAGTGAGGCAAGGACGAAAAGTCACGGTTTGGCCGAGCTGCAGCCATGGACCAGGACGAGAACAAGAGCGTCTCGAAAAAGACCATAATCGCAAAGATTTTCAAAGTTCGCAAGAGGAGAGAGATGCTTTTCGTGCAAGTGTGTTTTCTCTGCAGTGTCCTCTTCATGGCGTGGAGCATGTCAGCACTTCTGACAAAGACAGGTGAGTGTGAGCCGTGGAAACTGCTGATAAACGCGGGGCAAGGAGGACGAAGCGGAACAGCTGAGAATTCTGCAGTGTAATGGTGCACCCTATAACCAGCTAGCCATTAACTATATAGTCTACCGAGAATTGTATTTCGCCACGGTCATAAAAATACATTTTCAAGGACATGCAAGCGGAACATTAAGTCCAAATAATTTATGGTGCGCCCCTCCCGCATTGCCATATATTTATCTGCATCAAACCGATGGAGAGATAAGATGGAACCACCGATAGTGCAGGGTTATTACTCTTAATTATTCAGTGCAAAATGCGTAATGTTTGCTTTATACCAGTGTCGAGAGAAACTGCATCTAGTTTCATTGTCGACGCAGTGACTAGCCTAGCTGATGTTTGTCTCGGCATTCCGCACGCTGTCATTAAATAATTCACATGTACCTGTTAATTGTGAGGGAACCACACTGCTATATTTTTCTTCCTCGTTTTCGAGTATGCGTCGGTCTGTCCATATGCCGCAGTGTGCGCAGAGGCAACGACACGTTTCTAAGAGAAGCTGCCACGGTGGCTAACACATTGACAAGCATGTAGCAGCCTACATCACCTCGGATAAATCATGGAACCCCACAAATATTTGAAAGTTGCTTATGTGTTGGTCGACATTTTGGTTTGAGCGTTGACAACCTATGGCAAAATGGGACTGTGCCAGGCGCATCATCAGTCACCCAGCGGTTGAGAGAAAGGGAGCGAGTGAGCGTAGGCTTGTGGTAATGCTGGCATCATCGCGTCTCGCCCGGGGCTTCACACACCATTGCACACTGGATCACCTTAATCACTCTCCAGCATCTTGCTCCCTGGTTCCTCAAGGAGTTGGAGAGATACGATTACGCAGAGGCCGTAGATTACACTCGTTTGGGACATTGGTTACACATGAGGAGTTCTCTGTCTCTCTCTCTCGATGGCTAATACATTATTCGCAGCTGCTCAGAGGTGTGCTCTGTGTAAACTTTTAAGTTTCAGATGGCTTACCATGCATTGATTTGTGTGTGTGTGTGTGTGACATGCCCAACAACCAAAGGGCATGTACCTCCATGCAGGACTCACCTCAGGTGTGTGTGAACATTTACAGGCTCACAGAATCAGATTTCCTCACAAATTAGGATGATGTAGGTATACCTGAGCTGTCAAGGTGAAACCTCGGTAGATGTGCATTTGAGCAAGGCACTTAACCCTGATTTGCTCCAGGGGCCCTGTAGTACTACTGACCCTGTAAAACAGCACATGTCACTGCATCTATGCACTGTATGTGACAACAAAACATGAATGAAATTAGATGTGTTTTATCTCACAGCCAAGTATCTCTTTAAGTTGGCTTTTGAACAGTACATCATATGTATTACTGATAAGTGCTCTGTCACTCGTACTGTCTTCATCTTGTTCTGACACGAATGGAGATTTCACCCGAGATCAATTATCAATGGCTGTCAAAATCAGCCTAAAGTGATTAGGCAGCCATGTTTAGGATGGACACAATAAGCTTGGAGCGCACACACACACACACACACACCACATAATCCTCCAATTTCAAAATGAATCTATTCACCTGACATATTTGCATTCAGAGTAATATTAATGTACACAGAAGGCCATTCTGCTGTAGGCATGTAGGTAAGGAATGGGCACAATCTGATTTGTTCTCAATTCTTTTAACCCTCCACCTCCTACCCAGTAGCAGAACATGTCCATGTGATGTCAATCACTCTGACCCTTGAACTCAGAAACAAATAAATCGGCACACAATGTGGTGTAGGCTTATGTCAGCGCTCACGGATATATTGGAATTTTTATTAATTACATTACAAACAACAAAAGGCTTAAAAGATTATTCTGGAATGATATCACGCAGACGAGCTCATCTCCAAAAGTCTCTCTGGGGACGAAAGTAATGGCTTGGCTTTATTTAGCATTTATTCAAGGTTGCTGACGTGTGCCGTGGTTGTCGGCCATTAAGAGGTTACTTGATGAGGGGGCATGCTGTGTGAACGCCACACAGCATGCGGCATGTGACATGCTTTAGCCTCACCTTTTGTGAGGTGAGGCAGGTGTTTGGTCAGAGAGCAATATAACCCCCCCTGTACTCACTTCTCCTATACTCACCCCCTGTACTCACTTCTCCAATACTCACCCCCCACCCCCTGTACTCACTTCTCCTATACTCACCCCCCCACCCCCCTGTACTCACTTCTCCTATACTCACCCCCCACCCCCTGTACTCACTTCTCCTATACTCACCCCCCACCCCCTGTACTCACTTCTCCTATACTCACCCCCCACCCCCTGTACTCACTTCTCCTATACTCACCCCCCTCTCCTGTACTCACTTCTCCTATACTCACCCCCCCTCTCCTATACTCCCCCCCACCCCCTGTACTCACTTCTCCTATACTCCCCCTCTCCTGTACTCACTTCTCCTATACTCCCCCTCTCCTGTACTCACTTCTCCTATACTCCCCCCTCCTGTACTCACTTCTCCTATACTCCCCCCTCTCCTGTACTCACTTCTCCTATACTCCCCCCTCTCCTGTACTCACTTCTCCTATACTCCCCCTCTCCTGTACTCACTTCTCCTATACTCCCCCTCTCCTGTACTCACTTCTCCTATACTCCCCCTCTCCTGTACTCACTTCTCCTATACTCCCCCCTCTCCTGTACTCACTTCTCCTATACTCCCCCCTCTCCTGTACTCACTTCTCCTATACTCCCCCCCCTCTCCTGTACTCACTTCTCCTATACTCCCCCCTCTCCTGTACTCACTTCTCCTATACTCCCCCCCTCCTGTACTCACTTCTCCTATACTCCCCCCTCTCCTGTACTCACTTCTCCTATACTCCCCCCTCTCCTGTACTCACTTCTCCTATACTCCCCCTCTCCTGTACTCACTTCTCCAATACTCACCCCCTCTCCTGTACTCACTTCTCCTATACTCCCCCTGTACTCACTTCTCCTATACTCCCCCTCTCATGTACTCACTTCTCCTATACTCCCCCCTGTACTCACTTCTCCTATACTCACCCCCCCAACTCATCTGAATGCACTCCATGTTGCTCTCATTCTTGAACCACCATCAGAATAATAACCAGGCATTCATCATGACATACTATGTCTCTGTCCCCTCTCTTACTCAGATGGGAGTACTCCAGGGTTGGTTATGTCTGGGACTAATGTAGTGCCAAGCTGAATAGACCAGATAGATGGGAATTGAGTGATGGACTACTTAAGGGTTATGCTTCTCTGTTCTGTCAAGGAGGGAGTCTCCATCATCTCTCACCTCCAGTCTGATTGGAGGAGGTGTATGTCTCCATGATGGACAAGGTAGAGTACGGCTGACTGTGGTTACAGAGCCAGGGCCCCGGTCTGACGGGTGTGTGATGTTGATGCGATGGAATGGAGAGGTGGCTGGGACATCAGTGCAGGGAGGCGGAGAGGAGCCGCTCATGGCAGAGATTGATAGGCATCCTTGGTCCGTCTCCCTTGCCAGCTGATTGGACCAAGTTGCAGGATGATTTCGCCCTCTATTTCTTTCCCTCTCTCGCAGCATAATGCAGTCAAAGGTAGCTGCTCCTCTGCTTGGGTAACGTCTTTGTATTCTGCCTCAAGACAGCAAATTAGTTAGGTTACAGAGAAAGGGGCTTGTTTTGCCTTGCAATTTCCATGGATTCATCCTGAGGCTTTTATCTCCGATGGAATTCAGCCGTTGTAACGCATCTTAAGTCTGGTTGGTCTGTTCTGTTCTTTCAAAGACTTGACCAAAAGTCATTACCCAAAGGGAAAGGCTACTCAGTCATTTGGTTAGGACCGTAATAATTTTGTGTTGGTGGTTGAAATCAGTGAGCCTATAATCTAACTGGGACCAAACACTGAATGCCTGCAAATCTGGGTTATTTTCTCATTAAAATGTCATTCAAAAGCTCTGTAAAACCTTTGAGAAATGACTGAACAAAAGCCACAAGCGTCGGAAGTTGGCCGTGTGTATGGGTGATTTGCATCCAGCAATCAGGAATTAAACCGTTCTCATTTTGTATTCATCCCATTTAAAACCCTTTGACACATTCAAACCTGAATGGAAGGGGGAAATGAACTAAAATCCACTCCATCCAATGTGATTCATTATCAAGTGTGGTAGAAATGCATATACATTTTGTTTCAAATCTATCAATTAAGCATCTTAAAGATATACATTTAAGATGGTTGACATGATTTGTGAATGCTTCAGTGAATTTTGAGCATCTTTTTCACAGATCCATTGGTTATGTTCTGTTCAGTGTTTCCTCAGCTTCTTTGTAACATGGTTTTTGATGAGCAAGGATACCCTCCCTTTTATAATATATTTTGTTCTTCCAGGCCATGGAATGATCCTGGAGAATGGACACGAGAAGCACGAACATTGGGGAAGGAGGCTCATGGGACATGAACCCGACAACGACAATGAGACCGAGTGGAAGAACTGCACAGAGCCAGGTATGCTCCATCACTGGAGAAAACTACTGTCGTCATTGTTCTTAATGAGTTAGTCTTCTATTGGGTGACATTGGCCCTAGATTTGTATTTATTTGAAAATGAAATTTATTTAGAAAGCCCTTTTTACATCGTCCAATGTCACAAAATGCTGTACAGAAACCCAGCCTAAAATCCCAAACAGCAAGCAATGCAAATGTAGAAGCACGGTGGCTAGGAAAACCTCCCTAGAAAGGCCAGCATCTAGAAAGAAACCTAGAGAAGAACCAGGCTCTGAAGGGTTGCCAGTCCTCTTCTGGCTGTGCCAGGTGGAGATTATAACAGAACATGGCCAAGATGTTCATAGATGACCAGCAGGGTCAGATAATAATAATCACAGTGGTTGTAGAGGGTGCAACAGGACAGCACCTCAGGAGTAAATGTCAGTTGGCTTTTCATAGCCGATCAGTCAGAGACAGCAGGTTCGGTAGAGAGTCCAAAACAACAAGTCCGGGTAGCAGTCAAGGTAGCACGTCCAGTGAACAGGTCAGGGTTCCATAGCCGTAGGCAGAACAGTTGAAACTGGAGCAGCAGCATGACCAGGTGGTCTGGGGACAGCAAGGAGTCATCAGGCCAGGTAGTCTGAGGCATGGTCCTAGGGCTCAGGTCCTCCGAGAAAGAGAAAAAGTGTCGGGAGACACTGTGGCCCTGTCCGACGATACAGGCAGGATATAACCCCACCCACTTTGCCAAAGAACAGCCCCCACACCACTAGAGGGATATCTTCAACCACCAACCTACTACCCTGAGACAAGGCCGAGTATAGCCCACGAAGATCTCCCCCACGGCACGAACCCAAGGGTGGGCGCCAACCTGGACAGGAAGACGACGTCAGTGACTCAACCCACTCAACTGACGCACCCCTCCTAGGGACGGCATGGAACGGCAGCCCCCGTAAAAGGGTTAGAGGCAGAGAATCCCAGTGGAGAGAGGGGAACCGGCCAGCAAGGGTAGTTAGTTGCTCCATTACCTTTCCGTTCACCTTCACACCCCTGGGCCAGACTACACTCAATCATAGGACCTGCTGCCTACTGAAGAGATGAGTCTTCAATAAAGACTTAAAGGTCGAGACCGATCCTGCATCTCTCACAAGGATATAGGCAGACATTACATAAAAATTGAGCTCAATAGGAGAAAGCCCTGCCTCAAGCTGTTTGCTTAGAAGTTCTAGGGAGAATAAGGAGGCCTGTGTCTTGTAACCGTAGCGTACGTGTAGGTATGTACAGCAGGACCAAATCAGAGAGATGGGTAGGAGCTAGCCTGTGTAATGCTTTGTAGGTTAGCAGTAAAACCTTGAAATCAGCCCTTTCCTTAACGGAAAGCCAGTGTAGAGGCTAGCACTGGAGTAATATGATCACATTTTCAGGTTCTAGTTAAGATTTTAGCAGCCTTGTTTAGCACTTAACTGAAGTTTATTTAGTGCTTTATCTGGGTAGCTGGAGAGTAGAGCATTGCAGTAGTCTAACCTATAAGTAACAAAAGCATGGATTAGCTTTTCTGCATAATTTTTGGCCAGAAAGTTTCTTAATTTTGCAACGTTATGAAGATGGAAAAAAGCTGTCCTTGAAATATTCTTGATATGTTTGTTAAAAGCGAGATCAGGGTCCAGAGTAACGCCAAGGTCCTTCAGTTTTATTTGAGACGATAAAAACTATTTTCACACTAATCAGTGAAATGTATTTTACTTTAGATACTCAGCCTAAACCAAAGAGTAACTGATTAGTGTTCTATTTAAAACACTGATCAGGGTTTATTGGTCAATGCAGAGATGTTCTTCTGGTCCATTGACCTGCATTCTGCGTCGTTTAGTTTGCTCCAAGGCCATTTAAATCATTTGCATTGCAATACACACTAAAATACCAATTCTAAGTTCAGGTGTTGAATATGTTAGAGCAGCCTTGGTCCTCCTAGGAATGATATTTTTGTGCAGTACACAGAAGAAACCACTGACATTGCTGAAAGGGTGCTCCACATTTGGCTTGATAAATTGTGATGAATGCTCAGGTGTGCATGAATTCGCATTGATTTAACAGTACACTGGTAACGACAACTTGGTATATAATTTAAATGTATATAGTTTATGTATGAGCAGACTCAAGCTTCTGTTCCACTGTGATATTGTTGTGATTCCGATCAGTAAAACTTTAAAACATGTTAAATGACTTTATAGGGAGTTGTTCCTTAAACACTCGGAGGGTGACACAAGGTGACAGACACTTAGGAAGGTAATGACTGGCTATATACACTGCTCAAAAAAATAAAGGGAACACTAAAATAACACATCCTAGATCTGAATGAATGAAATATTCTTATTAAATACTTTTTTCTTTACATAGTTGAATGTGCTGACAACAAAATCACACAAATTATCAATGGAAATCAAATGTATCAACCCATGGAGGTCTGGAATTGGAGTCACACTCAAAATTAAAGTGGAAAACCACACTACAGGCTGATCCAACTTTGATGTAATGTCCTTAAAACAAGTCAAAATGAGGCTCAGTAGTGTGTGTGTGTGTGTGTGTGTGTGTGTGTGGCCTCCACGTTCCTGTATGACCTCCCTACAACGCCTGGGCATGCTCCTGATGAGGTGGCGGATGGTCTCCTGAGGGATCTCCTCCCAGACCTGGACTAAAGCATCCGGCAACTCCTGGACAGTCTGTGGTGCAACGTGGCGTTGGTGGATGGAGCGAGACATGATGTCCCAGATGTGCTCAATTGGATTCAGGTCTGGGGAACGGACGGGCCAGTCCATAGCATCAATGCCTTCCTCTTGCAGGAACTGCTGACACACTCCAGCCACATGAGGTCAATTATTGTCTTGCATAGGAGGAACCCAGGGCCAACCGCACCAGCATATGGTCTCACAAGGGATCTGAGTATCTCATCTCGGTACCTAATGGCAGTCAGGCTACCTCTGGCGAGCACATGGAGGGCTGTGCGGCCCCCCCCAAAGAAATGCCACCCCACACCATGACTGACCCACCACCAAACCGGTCATGCTGGAGGATGTTGCAGGCAGCAGAACGTTCTCCACGGCGTCTCTAGACTCTGTCACGTCTGTCAGATGTGCCAATCTTGGTGTTCTCTGGCAAATGCCAAACGTCCTGCACGGTGTTGGGCTGTAAGCTCAACCCCCACCTGTGGACGTCGGGCCCTCATACCACCCTCATGGAGTCTGTTTCTGACCGTTTTAGCAGACAAATGCACATTTGTGGCCTGCTGGAGGTCATTTTGCATGGCTCTGACAGTGCTCCTCCTTGCATAAAGGCGGAGGTAGCGGTCCTGCTGCTGGGTTGTTGCCCTCCTACGGCCTCCTCCATGTCTCCTGATGTACTGGCCTGTCTCCTGGTAGTGCCTCCATGCTCTGGACACTATGCTGACCCACACAGCAAACCTTTTGCCACAGCTCGCATTGATGTGCCATCCTGGATGAGCTGCACTACCTGAGCCACTTGTGTGGGTTGTAGACTCCGTCTCATGCTACCACTAGAGTGAAAGCACCGCCAGCATTCAAAAGTGACCAAAACATCAGCCAGGAAGCATAGGAACTGAGAAGTGGTCTGTGGTCACCACCTGCAGAACCACTCCTTTATTGGGGGTGTCTTGCTAATTGCCTATAATTTCCACCTGTTGTCTATTCCATTTGCACAACAGCATGTGACATTTATTGTCAATCAGTGTTGCTTCCTAAGTGGACAGTTTGATTTCACAGAAGTGTGATTGACTTGGAGTTACATTGTGTTTGTGTTCCCTTTATTTTTTTGAGCAGTGTGTGTATGTATAGCTCCTTTGTGACATGTTTGACCTAATGGAGATTGACAGTTTCTCGTTACAGTCCACAAAGAGCACAACCGTTTGAGGGCCTCACTGGAAGTGTTGAAGGTTGAAGGGCCTCACTGGAAGTGTTGAAGGTTGAAGCAAAGCCTCCATAAACCTAATGAGTTAACACTTTTACTCTACAAATGTATTTTGTAGAGTTAATTTGTTGTTGTATTACACTCAAAGTATATTGGATTTACATTGTCAAGTGCATAGAATATTTGTTAACTTTATTTAAACGCAGTAGGGTCCTTTTGAGACGTGTACCAGTTGACAAGCTTATGAGCTGGAAATCGTAGTACTTCTAATCCCGAGGGGGATTACCTTTTATTCTCATCCAAGGCCTTCTTGCCCCCTCCAGACAGACTGCCCCATTCATTCCTCCTCTCCTCTTTTGTTCTACATTCTCCTGGCTGACCATATGTCTTTCTAATATGAAAATATGCTCATTTGACAGTCTGGTTGTGTTTCCAGAAATGTGCTCTCAAAGTGTGACCGGGACGACCATGTAACATCCTGGCATCTCTCCCTCGGCCCCCTGGGACAGAGCAGGGAGATTTGGGTTGGGGATGGCACCAGGGTAAACTGAATGGTTATTATTATTATCCAATGCCTTTTTTATGCTGTGTGTAATTAGGCCAATTATTGTCTTCCACTTGCTTTGGTCTTCTCTTTCTTCAACATCATAATCTCTATGCTCAGTAGGAGAAAGTCCTGGGTTCACCAGAGGTGCTAATGTTGATCAGAGGCAGAGGACGCTTGAGGAAGACCATTATCGTATATGAGGTTTATTGGGCATTTAGCAATGTTACGTTCTTAGAAATAGACGTTATTAAAAAAAAAAGCTAAGAATGATGTTGCTGGTACACTAGACTATGAAACACAGGCATCAAAGGAAATGAATGTTTGATATTTGACTTCATTCACAGTATCATATCAACTGGAATGCTTCTGTATTTTATTTTCTTGAGTCATCATTACCCCCTTTTATATAATTAAAATGTGTGTTTAGAGATGTCAATTCCCCTTTGACTGGCCCAATGATGAATGGGAACTGTAGTTCTGCTCTAAATTGTTGGAACTGTAGTTCTGCTGTAGTTGTAATTAGTTCAGCTGGAACTGTATATCTGCTGTAGTTGTAACTAGTTCAGCTGGAACTGTATCTCTGCTGTAGTTGTAACTCGTTCAGATGGAACTGTATCTCTGCTGTAGTTGTAACTCGTTCAGATGGAACTGTATCTCTGCTGTAGTTGTAACTCGTTCAGATGGAACTGTATCTCTGCCTAATTTGACAGCATATAATAATTCTGAGTGAAAGCAGTTATGTTTTATTGCAAAACTTGAGTGTTTTATTTGCCCCTATAGGGGGAAGTGAACCAAATTGGCGAGTGAACAACTTGCTTTTGAATTGTACTTTGTTACAGGCACTTACTCGATTGCAAGGTTAAATCATAGGAGGAATACATTGATTTATTCCAGTAGCATAATTAATATGCTTATGGTGTATTAGAACAGAAAAAAAACTAAGTGAAACAACCATAAAGCAAAGGTTTTAGTATAGCCTTGTTTGTAGTATGTAATAATCCCTGGGGGGATTTGATTACATTGGTTTTAGATACTCCATCACACTAATCTGCAGGAGAGAGGTGGAGGTGTGTGTGTGTGTGTGTGTACATGTTGCATGATTTGGCAGGGGTGATATGGGAAGGTGAGCCACAGCTGAAACATTATGATACTGGCAGCCTTGAAACTGCAGTGTTGGTGTGTCTGTGAGGGAGAGAGGGTTGGAGAAAGTGCGGTACATTAAAGGCTGTAGTGTTGGGAAAATTGATTTAAGGGGCGACTGTTGGGCAGATGTGACCCGTTTAGAAACGGTAGCCTGCTGGTTGTTGCAGCCCGCCCCGCACTCCAGCCCGCCCCGCACTCCAGCCCGCCCCGCACTCCAGCCCGCCCCGCACTCCAGCCCGCCCCGCACTCCAGCCCGCCCCGCACTCCAGCCCGCCCCGCTCTCCAGCCCGCCCCCCTCTCCAGCCCGCCCCCCTCTCCAGCCCGCCCCGCTCTCCAGCTCCTTTCGGTGGCGAGTCAAGCAGGTTAATCAACTCTGGGGAAACACCAAAAGGAAGCATTTTAAAAGGGGAATTACACAAGTAGGGGATTATGCTGCTGCAGCTTCCGCATATTGGAACATGACCTTCCTTCCGCTTTCTTGCTCGCATGCCAACAGGAAGAGCTATATATGGCCGTATTCATTTGGCACCAAACGGATGGAAGCGGACTGAAATGGGTCCAACAAGAAGCGGGCATTTCCATTGCAATATGTTTTTAAAACGTTGCAGGCACTAAATGACCAGAACCCAGTAGAATGGGGGAGTGACTGTGCTGCCCAGAACCCAGTAGAATGGGGGAGTGTCTGTCCTGCGCTGCCCAGAACCCAGTAGAATGGGGGAGTGACTGTGCTGCCCAGAACCCAGTAGAATGGTGGAGTGTCTGTCCTGCGCTGCCCAGAACCCAGTAGAATGGTGGAGTGACTGTCCTGTGCTGCCCAGAACCCAGTAGAAGGGGGAGTGACTGTACTGTGCTGCCCAGAACCCAGTAGAATGCGGGGAGTGACTGTGCTGCCCAGAACCCAGTAGAATGGGGGAGTGACTGTGCTGCCCAGAACCCAGTAGAATGGGGGAGTGACTGTGCTGCCCAGAACCCAGTAGAATGGGGGAGTGACTGTGCTGCCCAGAACCCAGTAGAATGGGGGAGTGACTGTGCTGCCCAGAACCCAGTAGAAGAATGGGGGAGTGACTGTCCTGTACTACATGCAGCACCTTCTCTCGTTCATGTCTATATGTTCATATCTATCTTGTCCAACACGCCCACATCAGACTCCCATTTATTCATGTATTTGTATTCAAGTCCCCTTCTCGCTCACCATTGAGAGGTTTGACTCAACACTTTTGTATATTATTCATGAGTTTATGGTTTTTACATCAATTAGCTGTTTAGAGCAATGCAGCAATTTTATAATTCAGCGATGCATTGATTTGGCCACCAAGTACATTCTGAATAGGACCCACTGCTATAAGCGTTTGTTGCATGTCCATGGAGTGATCCTTTAGGGGGACTTGTTTTACCTATCACCCCATTACACAGTTAGGTTATTGAAGCAGCAATCTACTGGTCCAACAAGTCTGCTTCCCCTCCCACCTCTACAACTAGCCTTCCCTGTCACTCTGCTGCCCTGTCACTCTGCTGCCCTGTCACTCTGCGGCCCTGTCACTCTGCGGCCCTGTCACTCTGCGGCCCTGTCACTCTGCGGCCCTGTCACTCTGCGGCCCTGTCACTCTGCGGCCCTGTGTACTACACTGACATATGTCTGAAGGGACTCTTGTGTCGGCAATCTACTGGAGCAGAAGGTGTGTGTGTGTGTGTCAATTACATTTCTGTGTGTCTCTGTATGTGCACATCAAGTGTGTGTGTGTGTGCGCGCGGCTGTTGTGGAGTGGGTTTACCCAGCCACGTGACGGAGGCACAGCTTGGACTGGTACGTCAACCACCACATGCCAACAGTGGGATTTGCAGTGTTGACATGGTTTCTAGGTGCCACGGCAACATGCTCAGATGTTCAGCCTGACCCTGACCAGCTCCCCAGAGTAGACGGTATGATGTGGGCCTCCATTGATGATGTCACATAATTCTTGTGTACCTAAGACATCATTGGCAGGCATAACGAATGACAATCTGGTCATGCAAATTAGTAATTATCTACAAATAATGAATTACGATTCGTTACTTGCAACTTTCATCATTTACATTTTCCAGTTGAATATTATGTTTTGCAGTACGTATTTCAGAAAATAATTAACACCCTCTTGACTAATCAGAATGTAATATTCTGTCATGCTATGGTATGAATTTTAGTAATGGCATTTCTTGTGGGGAACCTTATTGATCTGGTTTAGTCCTTGGCAGAATGGTATCAGAACTGGCTAGTGTGATGCGTGGTCGGTCTGTCCTGATATGGATCCAGGACAACAGATAGACGAACCCCATATACTGAGCCCTGTTATGTAAGGCCTCAGCATACATCTATCAGTCACATTACAGACTAAATGCATTAAATTACAGCATAGTTAATGTGTTCTGTTTGATTATGGCTGATAAGTGAATGGACTTTTTGAAAGGTGCACCTAGGGCTTCTGCTGTGACCGTATTAACGCCACATCGGTGTTCATGAAGGCAGTCAAATTCCACGTGACCGTTTAGTTACAGTAATTAGGCTTCTTCAAGCTCTGATGTTGCTGATGGTCATTAGTAGCCTACCAAACTTCCTAACTGCCTGGTACTCAACACTCTATTGTCCCTCTAATCACTCTGACATCAATGCAAATGTACTTGAACATCTAATCAAACACTTAATGAAAGCCCATGAGCTCATGTTGCGCAACATTTCTGTAGGCTATGCAATTGTAGGAGAACAGAGAGATGGCCTCTTTAAAAAAAAATAAAAAAATAATGAGGATCCCTTCAGCTTTCTATAGGCTTACTATTTATTTCTCAACATCTCAACAATTTCCTAACATTCAGCACATTGCTTCTCTTTACAACAGGAGTATAGCCTTTACAACAGGAGTATAGCCTTTACAACAGGAGTATAGCCTTTACAACAGGAGTATAGCCTTTACAACAGGAGCACAGCCTAATTTCACATATCTTATTTAATAAACTCAGCAAAAAAAGAAACATCCCTTCTTCAGGACCCTGTCTTTCAAGGATAATTCGTAAAAATCCAAATAACTTCACAGATCTTCATTGTAAAGGGTTTAAACACTGGTTCATTGAACAAGCAATGAGAAACATAAACAAATAATGAACATGCACCTGTAGAACTGTCGTTAAGACACTAACCGCTTACAGAGGGCTGGTAATTAAGGTCACAGTTAGGACACTAAAGAGGCCTAGGTTTTCATATCTACTGACTGAAAAACACAAAGATGCCCAGGGTCCCTGCTCATCTGCGTGAACGTGCCTTAGGCATGCTGCAAGGAGACATGAGGACTGCAGATGTGGCCAGGGCAATAAATTACAATGTCCGTACTGTGAGACGCCTAAGACAGTACTACAGGGAGACAGGACGGACAGCTGATTGTCCTCGCAGTGGCAGACCGTGTAACAACACCTGCACAGGATCGGTAGATCCGAACATCACACCTGCGGGACAGGTACAGGATGGCAACAAAAACTGCCCGAGTTACACCAGGAACACACAATCCCTCCATCAGGGCTCAGACTATTACATGGATTTATTGTGACGGTGTAGACTATTACATGGATTTATTGTGACGGTGTAGACTATTACATGGATTTATTGTGACGGTGTAGACTATTACATGGATTTATTGTGACGGTGTAGACTATTACATGGATTTATTGTGACGGTGTAGACTATTACATGGATTTATTGTGACGGTGTAGACTATTACATGGATTTATTGTGACGGTGTAGACTATTACATGGATTTATTGTGACGGTGTTTAGACTATTACATGGATTTATTATGACGGTGTAGACTATTACATGGATTTATTATGACGGTGTAGACTATTACATGGATTTATTGACGGTGAGACTATTACATGGATTTATTATGACGGTGTAGACTATTACATGGATTTATTGACGGTGTAGACTATTACATGGATTTATTATGACGGTGTAGACTATTACATGGATTTATTGTGACGGTGTAGACTATTACATGGATTTATTATGACGGTGTAGACTATTACATGGATTTATTATGACGGTGTAGACTATTACATGGATTTATTATGACGGTGTAGACTATTACATGGATTTATTACATGGATTTATTATGACGGTGTAGACTATTACATGGATTTATTATGACGGTGTAGACTATTACATGGATTTATTATGTAGACTATTACATGGATTTATTACGAGACTATTACATGGTTTATTATGTAGACTATTACATGGATTTATTATGACGGTGTAGACTATTACATGGTTTATTATAGACTATTACATGGATTTATTATTTATTATGACGGTGTAGGCTATTACATGGATTTATTTATTTACATGGATTTATTATGGTGTAGACTATTACATGGATTTATTACTGTAGACTTTACATGTATTTATTATGACGGTGTAGGCTTATTATGACGGTGTAGACTACATGGTTAGACGGTGTAGACTATTACTATTACATGGATTTATTATGACGGTGTAGACTATTACATGGATTTATTATGACGGTGTAGGCTATTACATGGATTTATTATGACGGTGTAGACTATTACATGGATTTATTACGACGGTGTAGACTATTACATGGATTTATTACGACGGTGTAGACTATTACATGGATTTATTACGACGGTGTAGACTATTACATGGATTTATTACGACGGTGTAGACTATTACATGGATTTATTATGACGGTGTAGACTATTACATGGATTTATTATGACTTTTTAAAATGTAGATGTTCCAAAGGTCTGAATCAGTGGCTGTGTGGAAGCCAGGAGATGCTAAATTAGTTTGTTAATTAACGGTCAATTACCGTGAGACCGACAGTCATTTGCATGACAATCACCAGCTGATGCAATTTTGTGACTCCACAGTCCTAGGTGCACCCGGATAAGAACATGAAATGCATGCATTAAATATGGCAGAGATGGCAGACCATATCCATGTACTACACACACACACACACACACACACAGCCTATTCAGTCATGTTGATGTACCAATACATATGGAGATATGTTTGTCAAGTCCAAGCTTAACAAATGTATTTAGTGTGTGAGAGATGTGGCGAGGAGGGCACTCGAGCTACTTATGATCACAGGCCTAATGTCCAGAAAGGTGTGGCCTATAGGATCTGGTATGTGGCAGGAGATGATTGGATAAGAATCTCATTGACCAACCAGTGGTTCGCACTAGCAGGGCAGAGGCTTGTGCTGGTAAACCCTCCAACAGAGCTCTGGACTTAGATTACTCCTGGGGCTGTGGGCTGTGGTGTGTGGGTGTGGAGGAGACGGATAAACAAAAGTGTTGCCAGCATTTTCTTGCATAAGCAGCCGCCACTCGTCAGGTGTCCAAACAGAAAAGCCAGTGATTTATTAATAGACGTTTCTCTCTGCCTTCCCAGTTAGACTTCCCAATGCAACAATCCCAAACAAATTCAACAACAATGTGACAAAGGAGGTTATTCTGCTGTTGTCCTTTTCCACAAGGTCCATTGAGAACACTATGTATTTACATGGTACAAAATGTAGCTTGTTAATGCCACTCATTAGTGCCGGTTTACACTAACTACCGTTGTGGAAAACAATATCGATAGAATGTACATTTTTTTTGTAGACTGACTAAAATAAAGGCTTGGGCATTTTAAAAAGGTAATCGCTGGAAATCAAATCATTTTTAACATTGTATTTTGTCTGAGTCAGATGGCTCAGCTCATGTGACGTAAAGCTGTGGTGACAGCATTAACTGCTACTATCATTGGCACAGAATCTAATATGATAGAAGTTAAGGGCACCAAACTATTTTAACCTTGCATGTGTGCAATATGTCACTCAGATGTTATCTTAGCCTACTACTTTGTACGTTGTTTTGTCATAACTAAAGGTATTCTAGTTGAAATTGATTCACATTGGCATGCTTTTAGTATGACTTTGTGGATTAGGGTCCTGTACACTCAAGTTGTGCAACACATTTGGCACTAGATGTGATTCATAACAAGAGTTTTTCTAAACGATAATAAATCCCGACTTTGGAAACTCTCTGTTGGATCACAACCATTGTCATGCATCAGTTGTACAACCTGAGTGTCTATACCGGGGCCAAGGTGTATCACTGCATGTGATTTTCAAGTTGCATTGTGGCAGTGCATTAATGTATGGTGTGCCACTTGACATTCATATCAAAGTGGTGCAGTGTCCATTTTACACATTTAGCTGGTACACAGATATACCTCTCTTATGCATGGGTCGGAAGGGTGGTGAGAGCCTGCGTTTCAATTTGTGCTTACCATGTTCAGGAATGTTGATTTAAAAAAATGTGTGTATATATGTATATATGTATATATGTATATATGTATATATGTATATATGTATATATATATGTATATATATATATATTATTTGAAAGTTGACTCGGGTTGAAACGGAATGATACATAGCCTACTCCAATGAGATATCCCCCAAAAGGGTTCCACACACTGTTCCACACACTGACCAGCTGCCACAACCTGCAGAACACAGCAGCGGGTTGTCAGTGCAACTGCCGTCACCTCTGGATCCCACTTGTGTGCCGCATTTTTTAAAAGGGTGAATCTGCATTTGGAAAAATAAATGGACAACCCCACCACTGATTTGGTGAACAGCTGAGGGATGGGGCTGGATTAATGTAACTCCTCTCAAACTCATGGACAGAGCTATGGAGGCAAGGACTGACCATCCATTAAATCAACATGATAGTTTTAACCATGCTTTAATGATATGGTGTTTGTTTACAATTACGTTTGTGAACAAAAGTTGATGTAGATACCGCAGATTGCCAATGTTTAAACATCAACACTGTCGGATAAATCGATATATACCGATGCATGATTACGTTCTTCCAATTAATAGCGAGACATTTGGCAGAAAGCGAGCATATAGATAACCTTGTCCTATGTGAGGGTGTTAATCTAGCTAGTCTATATGATGCTATTCTTGGGCCAGGTTTGAGACTCGTCATTTAATCAAGCAGCACGCTCACGCCTAAGGGCTGCTCCCCTTTCTGTCTGCTGTAGCAGTAGCCTAGCAAACTCCCCGCCTATCCCCGTGTGGCAAAGGGCTGTTGAAGCATGTTCCTGTCCGGACTGACCTCCGCAGGGAAGGACACGGGCAAACCCTGCGCAAACGGTGTCCGGTTCACTGTTTACAACGCGTTGAGCGAGAGGCGAACCCCTCCGTCCGCCCAACTGTGCGCTAGCTCCCGGTCGCGTCCTCTAAGTACTTTTTTGCTATCGTACCTATTTATACCACGCGCACAGCCAGATCTGATTGCATCGTGGCACCAAGTGATTGTGCCATTAACTGCAAAGAGGGAGAGATGGTGATGGCTGGTAGAGCCATTCAATTATAGATTGACTCTCAGAACACCCCAGTCGGTATTGGAAGACGTAACGGGCAAACGTGGACTGTACAGAGAGCGGGTTAAAGCCACTCTAGGGGAAACGTATGTTATTTACTTGGATGGCAGCTCTATTTGATTCCTCTAAGCTTTGTAGTCGTCATTTCCAAATGAGTCAAGTTAATGATGCCTATAGTATTTCCCGAATTGGGCTATTAATGTTATTGTTGTGTTACATAATGCCACTCGAGAACAAAGCCTCGTGTGCAGCTGTCGTTTTAATTTATTGCACCTGTGATCTCCAGAACAGTAGTCTACACCAAGCTTTCGCCACAAGACTGCCTTCATAAATACAATAGGCAAAATCTAGTCGGTGGTGTAATATTTTCCCGCATTGAATTTCACATATTGCCTTTGACTATCTGTTGTGACATGCAGCATCCGACCTTGGGAGGACTCAGACATTTCTCTGTGGGGACTTTGTCACGTGGCAAAGTACCGACACTGCGCTAATGTAAACAATTCATGCTGCTAGCGGAGATTAAGCACCATGGACAGCGACCAACGGGAATCCCCGATCTGACATTTAAACGCTCTCTTTCCTCGTCCCTACCTGCATGTCTACTAGGGAAGGGATGTCATAGGCCACTGTAATATCATATGATATCCATTGGAAGAGTTGGGCCAAAGCAATGATCCCAAGGAGGATTTAGAACTTGGGTTAGTGAATCAGTCATGAGCGCCATCTAATGTATATAGACTGTGTATTGCACTAGGTGTGTGACAGGTGCACTGGTATAGGGTCTCAGGTGATCATTGCCATTTCATGAGTCTATATGCCGCAGAAGATCAAATGTAGGTTATTGGTGCGTACTTAGTATGAAACTGCTTAGGACTTCTGCTAGTTTTTGAACTGTAATGCATGATTGTTTGCATGACTATTGTATCAAAGCATGTACAAATGCAGGAGAGCTGATCTACACGTAGCCTATGGGGGCTTTTGGACAATCTAGGATCATATAACTTCATGGTCTGGTATCCTGATTGCCTGTGACATTATTCTACACAATGGAAGTAATGGGAAGAGAAGGTACATGCAGGTGGGAGTATATCTGACTTCTGGTGGATATAACATTATTCCTACTCCAGACACTAGCTGGGTCCCATGGAGGGCCAGTCTGTTGCTCACTGCTGTGGCCAGATGCTTAGCAGAGTGACCACGTTTTTGGGCAGTGCAGGGATCAGTAGAGTCAGGGGTCAACCTGTGTTCTGGCCAGGTTTAAAGGGCTTCTGGTGTTTTTTCATGGGCTTCTGGCCAGGTTTAGAGGTGGTGAATGAGCCTTGTCTGTGTCGCCACCTAGCTTCCTTGCACTCTATCAGGTCCGTGTTCAGTAGGGCACACTGTAAAGAAAGCTCTTTGAAATGTTTGCAATGGAAAACAAGGGTTTCATATTGCACAAGTTCAGGTAGTAATATATGGTTCCAAACTGTTTATCCCTACTGAACACACAAACCAGTTCATGCCCTGTGAGAATTACCTTATTGTCATTATTTTAGGTGATGAGGATGGGTCCATTGGTGACACAATGCAAACAGAAATGAAGTCGTGTTTCGTAGTTGACATGTATTTGTACACGCATTGTGTCTTTACAAACTTCTGTCAATCACGTCACCACAGAAATGAAGTAATGTGTTTCAGAGTTGCCTGGAACATTTTCAAAGTCTTTACAATCCTCTGGGTCAGTGTTGTGACCTCGTCCTTGGAGTTTGGACATCTGGCACATCGGGCACATTACTGACATGCGGTGATGTTTTCTCTCCTCAGCGATCAAGGAGTTCCCTGAAGACCTTTTCACCAACAACGAGCGCAAGAGTGGGGCCGTCCTGCTGCACATAGTGGCGGTAAGGCAGCTCTTTGAATGCATCTATTACTAATTATGATGCTTTCATCACTGGTCCAGTCCAAAATCAACCTCTTGTCCCTAGCCCTAGTTGGTAGACTTCTTGATTGCCCCCGGTATGACAGGTGTAAGTAATATGGGAATTCCTCCACCTAGACCTTGGTCTTAGAATGATGGCTGGAGTTTTCACCAAAAATATTTGCTGGGGTACTGATGGCTTAATTCAATATCTTCACATTAATTATATTTTATATCTTGTATTTTGTAATCATGAAAATTGAAAATATTTAAGGGGTCAAGTGATCTCGGTTTCAGTGGGTAAGAAACGTCTGGTACCCCCCCAGTATTATCAAGAGGTGTCTGAGGGTAGGCCACTAAGGGTAGGGTGTCAACTCACACTGCCCAGAGTGGGTGAAAAATGCACTTTGGTGATGACATTTCACTTATGTTCTAAAATTAATTTTTACCAAGACATATGATTGTTCATGTTGTGAATCGTTCAGGGGGTCTGTCTCATATTATTAACATTATGTCTAAGTTTGATTTCGTAACCTAATACATCCCATAATACGCACTGAGCTCTGTTGACCGAGCGGTGCGCTTTCTCGCAGCGACTTGTGGTGGTCGCAAAAAGCCAAATTAACATGACATAAACTGAATTAAATGTAAAAGGCTTTGCAAATACAAAGCTTGTGGGACGCTCAGTGCTCTGATATTTCACAGTGATACTGTCTTTGTTTTTGAGAGACATCTTTGAAAAAGAACAGGAATTTTGCATTAATATGTAAAAGCGTACACTCAAATCTGAAAATACTACACTCAAATCTGAAAATACTACATGTCATGTCTATCTTAGCTGTATTGTTTTATATGCTCTGGAAGCGATGCTATTTTTCTGATATTTGACTGCTTTTTTTTGGTCTGGCCTCCACTGATTTAGTCACCCCAATTTTTTTTAATACATTTTTTTTACCCATTGGTCAAAATATGTGTTAATTGGACACCCTATTAAGGGTTGAATGGACTGGCATACCTTGTCTCCATTTTCCACCACACCAGCTTGATCTCACACTAATTTGACCCAAAGCAGGGTCTCCTGCCCCCTTCTGTTGCCTCACTAACAGCAAACCTTGTCCTGTTGGGTTCTGTCCCGCTGGGTTCAGCCCTGGTCTGGGGGTTCTGTCCCGCTGGGTTCAGCCCTGGTCTGGGGGTTCTGTCCCGCTGGGTTCAGCCCTGGTCTGGGGGTTCTGTCCCGCTGGGTTCAGCCCTGGTCTGGGGGTTCTGTCCCGCTGGGTTCAGCCCTGGCCTGGGGGTTCTGTCCCGCTGGGTTCAGCCCTGGCCTGGGGGTTCTGTCCCGCTGGGTTCAGCCCTGGCCTGGGGGTTCTGTCCCGCTGGGTTCAGCCCTGGCCTGGGGGTTCTGTCCCGCTGGGTTCAGCCCTGGCCTGGGGGTTCTGTCCCGCTGGGTTCAGCCCTGGCCTGGGGGTTCTGTCCCGCTGGGTTCAGCCCTGGCCTGGGGGTTCTGTCCCGCTGGGTTCAGCCCTGGCCTGGGGGTTCTGTCCCGCTGGGTTCAGCCCTGGCCTGGGGGTTCTGTCCCGCTGGGTTCAGCCCTGGTCTGGGGGTTCTGTCCCGCTGGGTTCAGCCCTGGTCTGGGGGTTCTGTCCCGCTGGGTTCAGCCCTGGCCTGGGGGTTCTGTCCCGCTGGGTTCAGCCCTGGTCTGGGGGTTCTGTCCCGCTGGGTTCAGCCCTGGTCTGGGGGTTCTGTCCCGCTGGGTTCAGCCCTGGTCTGGGGGTTCTGTCCCGCTGGGTTCAGCCCTGGTCTGGGGGTTCTGTCCCGCTGGGTTCAGCCCTGGTCTGGGGGTTCTGTCCCGCTGGGTTCAGCCCTGGTCTGGGGGTTCTGTCCCGCTGGGTTCAGCCCTGGTCTGGGGGTTCTGTCCCGCTGGGTTCAGCCCTGGTCTGGGGGTTCTGTCCCGCTGGGTTCAGCCCTGGCCTGGGGGTTCTGTCCCGCTGGGTTCAGCCCTGGCCTGGGGGTTCTGTCCCGCTGGGTTCAGCCCTGGCCTGGGGGTTCTGTCCCGCTGGGTTCAGCCCTGGTCTGGGGGTTCTGTCCCGCTGGGTTCAGCCCTGGTCTGGGGGTTCTGTCCCGCTGGGTTCAGCCCTGGTCTGGGGGTTCTGTCCCGCTGGGTTCAGCCCTGGCCTGGGGGTTCTGTCCCGCTGGGTTCAGCCCTGGCCTGGGGGTTCTGTCCCGCTGGGTTCAGCCCTGGTCTGGGGGTTCTGTCCCGCTGGGTTCAGCCCTGGTCTGTGGGTTCTGTCCCGCTGGGTTCAGCCCTGGTCTGGGAACCTTTCCTCAATTTTACAGGTCTTCATTGTAAATATGAATGTGTTCTTAATCGACTTAGCTGTATAAATAAAATGCATCTCACATGTAATATGTGTCAAATTAAATGAATCAAGATTCTTCTTAACGTAATGCTATGAGGGTGAGATGAGAGGACTAATGGTAAATTGGAGCTAATTATTCACTGGTCTTACAGTGCCCCCTGTGGCTGGGCTGGAGCACAGCACCCTCTGGACCCAGTGTCAGTCTTGATCTATAATTTATATATCTATCACGTCAGCTGTACTGAAATAGAATAGTTTTTTTTTCTCCCACAATGCTAAGGAACAATTGCCTGCTCACGTCTTTGTGCTGTCTTGCCAACTGCTATGGTTATTTGGCATGAAAATGATCACAATAGTTGGCTATCCAGCACGAATAGATCTGGGACCAGGCTAGGCGGATATTATGCAGTATGCACTGCAGTTAATGTCTAAGCAATATGCAAACAATTTTCAACGTGATCGTATCAATCCCAGATCAGATGGCTATCATTCTACTAGGTGGTAGTAGTAGTTCCATCTTCAGATATGTTAGGTAGAAGGTTCCCCACATTTATTACCTTAGGAATGTAATCCTAGATGTTTCTAATCCTCTCAGATCTACGTCATACCTAGCAGCTATGTGTTAGGGCTCCATTTTGGGATTGGTCGATAGTGCTCTCTAGGTCCTTCCTTCCTTCCTTCCTTGATCTGCCAAGTTTCCTATCAGTTAAGCAAATTTCTGTTGGAGTTCATGTTTGACGCGTATGCTCGCGCACACACCATGACTTCTCTCCCGTCTCTCCACAGGCCCTCTATATGTTCCTGGCCCTGGCTATAATCTGTGATGACTACTTTGTGACATCGCTGGAGAAGATCTGTGAGGTGAGGGACAGTTTCCCCCCACCCTTGTTAGGAACACAATCTGGTGAAAGTGGTCAGAGATATTAGGCCTTATGTTCTTAACACAGGTAAGTTTTCTGCTAACATAGTAGCTAGGTTGGCACTTTACTTCTCGAGTAATACTTTCACTAATCAATATTCTTTGAGAACTGAATCAAATATTCCTAATGAAGTACTTCTCTATTCTATGATTGATTTGGGTGTGACGATGCATGAAGTGCCACATTTGAAATGCAAAGCTTTTTGGAAGCTCACCTTGAGTAAGCACTCTGGTCTCTCTGGTAAGCACACTCTCCTCTCTGGTCTCCTCTCTCGTCTCTTTCTGTCCGTCAGAAACTAGACCTAAGTGAGGATGTTGCCGGAGCCACTTTTATGGCAGCTGGGAGTTCTGCTCCAGAGCTGTTTGCCTCTGTCATTGGTAAGATATGACACACACACACCAACACATCATCTCTGATACCCAGAAGTAAAGTCTTGTGTATTTGCGTCAGATGCTGGATTATGTTTTGTGGAGAGATGTATGGGATAAAATACTAACCATACTAGAGAAGTCTCCACCCCCCTAAACGTGAACTTTCAGACAAAGCATGAACCAAATGTCCCCTCCCCATTCTGAAATGTGAAAGATGTCAACTCCTGGGAAACTGTGATTTGTCCAAATGATCAGTGTCTAAAAAAAAAACCTGCGTACCGGAAAAAAGTGACTTAATCATCACATCCCACAGTCTTCTGACAGACACTACGTGTGTCTGTTCACCAGATTTAACACACACACACACACACACACACACACACACACACACACACACACCCCAATATATCCAAATATAAAAAACACACACACACTCTCCCAGATGGCTGTTGTCAGGGCTGATTGTGGATGGCTCCCTCCCTCTGTGCAGGTGTCTTCATCACCCACGGTGATGTGGGCGTTGGGACAATCGTTGGCTCAGCCGTCTTTAATATCCTGTGCATCATCGGTGTGTGCGGAATCTTCGCCGGACAGGTGTGTGTGTTTCTTTCCACGTATGCATGTGTGCGTGCAGGTCTCGTTTAGCGCAGCATTTGCGTTTAGATCACTTATGGGCTGAGAAGTAAATGGGAAGATTGAGTTCCCCTAAGGGGAACCATGTCCAGATGACTGTTGATGTTTGTCTTGGAAAGCATATTTCTGGTCCCGTGTTCAGAAAGAGCAGGAGTGCTGATCTAGGATCAGTTTAGCCTCTTTTAGATGATAATGAATAGGATTACAGAGCCTTCAGAAAGTATTAAGACCATTAAAACAAAATCATCAGCAATCTGCACACAATACTCCATAATGACAAAGTGAAAACAGATTTCTTTTGACATTTTTGCAAATGTATTAAAAATAAACAAATACCTTATTTATGTACAGTTGAAGTTGGAAGTTTACATACACCTCAGCCAAATACATTTAAACTCAGTTTTTCACAATTCCTGACATTTAATCATAGTAAAAAATCCCTGTGATTAGTTAGGATCATCACTTTATTTTAAGAATGTAAAAATGTCAGAATAATAGTAGAGAATTATTTAGTTCACCTTTTATTTCTTTCATCACATTCCCACTCGGTCAGAAGTTTACATGCACTCAATTAGTATTTGGTAGCATTGCCTTTAAATTGTTTAACTTGGGTTAAATGTTTTGAGTAGCCTTCCATTCCTCCTGACAGAGCTGGTGTAACTGTCAGGTTTGAAGGCCTTGCTCACACACGCTTTTTCAGTTCTGACCACACATTTTCTATAGGATTGAGGTCAGGGCTTTGTGATGGCCACTCCAATACCTTGACTTTGTTGTCCTTAAGCCATTTTGCCACACCTTTGGAAGTATGCTTGGGGTCATTGTCCATTTGGAAGACCCATTTGCGATCAAGCTTTAACTTCCTGACTGATGTCTTGAGATGTTGCTTCAATATATCCACAATTTTCCTGCCTCGTGATGCCATCTATTTTGTGAAGTGCCCCAGTCTCTCCTGCAGCAAAGCACCCCCACAACATGATGCTGCCACCCCCGTGCTTCACAGTTGGGATTGTATTCTTCGGCTTGCAAGCCTCCCCCTTTTCCTTCAAACATAACGATGGTCATTATGGCCAAACAGTTAGATTTTTGTTTCATCAGACCAGAGGACATTTCTCCAAAAAGTATGCTCTTTGTCCCCATGTGCAGTTGCAAACTGTAGTAGAGGTCGACCGACTGATTTTAACGCCTATACCAATTAATGGAGGACCAAAAAAAGCCGATGCCGATTGTTTTTTTTATTTTTATATATATAGATTTGATTTATTTGTAATAATGACAATTACAACAATACTGAAGGACACTTATTTTAACTTAATATAATACATCAATAAAATAAATTTCGTCTCAAATAAATAATGAAACATGTTCAATTTGGTTTAAATAATGCAAAAACAAAGTGTTGGAGAAGAAAGTAAAAGTGCAATATGTGCCATGTAAGAAAGCTAACGTTTAAGTTCCTTGCTCTGAACATGAGAACATATGAAAGCTGGTGGTTCCTTTTAACATGAGTCTTCAATATTCCAAGATAAGTTTTAGGTTGAAGTTATTATAGGACTTTATTACCCATCGCTCCACAAAAGCCGCGGCCCTTGCAGAGCAAGGGGAACAACCACTTGAAGTCTCGGAGCGAGTGACGTTTGAAACGCTATTAGCGCGCAACCCGTTAACTAGCTAGCCATTTCATATCGGTTGCACCAGCCTAATCTCGGGAGGTGATAGGCTTGAAGTCATAAACAGCTGCTGGCAAAACGCACGAAAGTGCTATTTGAATGAATGCTTACTAGCCTGCTGGTGCCTACCATCGCTCAGTTAGACTGCTCTATCAAATCATAGACTTAGTTATAACATGATAACACACAGAAATACGAGCCTTAGGTCATTAATATGGTTGACTCCGGAAACTATCATCTCAAACAAGACATTTATTCTTTCAATATAATACGGAACAGTTCCGTATTTTATCTAACGTGTGGCATCCATAAGTCTAAATATTCCTGTTACATTGCACAACCTTCAATGTTATGTCATAATTATGTAAAATTCTGACAAATTAGGTGGCCCAAACTGTTGCATATACACTGATTCTGCGCGCAATGAACGCAAGAGAAGTGACACAATTTCACCTGGTTAATATTGCCTGCTGACCTGGATTTCTTTTAGCTAAATATGCAGGTTTAAATATGTATACTTCTGTGTATTGACTTTAAGAAAGGCATTGATGTTTATGGTTAGGTACACATTGGAGCAACGATACGCACCGCATCGGTTATATGCAACGCAGGACACGCTAGATAAACTAGTAATATCATCAACCATGTGTAGTTAACTAGTGATTATGATTGATTTGATTTTTTTACAAGAACTTTAATGCTAGCTAGCAACTTGCCTTGGCTTACTGCATTCGCGTAACAGGCAGTCTCCTCGTGGAGTGCAATGAGGCAGGTGGTTAGAGCGTTGGACTAGTTAAATGTAAGGTTGCACGATTGAATCCCCCGAGCTGAGTTAAAAATCTGTCATTCTGCCCCTGAACGAGGCAGTTGACCCACTGTTCCCCGGTAGGCCGTCATTGAAAATAAGAATATGTTCTTAACTGACTTGCCGAGTTAAATAAAGATTTTAAAGGTGTATAAAAAAAAAATTGGCCAAATCGGTGTCCAAAAATACAAATTTCCGATTGTTATGAAAACTTAAAATCGGCCATTCCGATTAATCGGTCGACCTCTAAACTGTAGTCTGGCTTTTTATGGTGGTTTTGGAGCAGTGGCTTCTTCCTTGCTGAGCAGCCTTTCAGGTTATGTTGATTATAGGACTCGTTTTACTGTGGATATAGATACTTGTACCTGTTTCCTCCAGCATCTTCACACGGTCCTTTGCTGCTGTTCTGGGATTGATTTCACCTTTTCGCACCAAAGTATGTTCATCTCAAGTAGACTGAATGTGTCTTCTTCCTGAGTGGTTATGACAGCTGCGTGGTCCCATGGTGTTTATACTTGCATACTATTGTTTGTACAGACGAATGTGGTACCTTCAAGCGTTTGGAAATTGCTCCCAAGGATGAACCAGACTTGTGGAGGTCTTGGCTGATTAAAAAAAACAGATTTTTATTTTTATTTCAAGCAAAAAGGCACTGGTTTGAAGGTAGGCCTTGAAATACATCAACAGGTACACCTCCAATTGACTCAACTGATGTCAATTAGCCTATCAGAAGCTTCTAAAGCCATTAGATAATTTTCTGGAATTTTCCAAGCTGTTTAAAGGAACAGTCAATGTTAACTTCTGACCCACTGGAATTGTGAGAGTGAAATAATCTGTCTGTAAACAAGTGTTGGAAAGATTACATGTCATGCACAAAGTAGATGTCCTTGCCAAAACTATAGTTTGTTAACAAGAAATTTGTGGAGTGGTTGAAAAACGAGCTTTAATGACTCCAATCTAAGTGTCTGTAAACTTCCGGCTTCAACTGTACGTATTCAGACCCTTTGCTTTGAGACCCTAAATTGAGTTCTGGTCCTGTTTCCTTTGATCATCTATGTTTCTACAAGTTATTTGGAGTCCACCAGTGGCAAATTCAGGTGATTGGACATGATTCGGGAAAGCACACGCCTGTCTATATAAGGCCCCACAGTTGACAGTGCATGTCAGAGCAAAAACAAAGCCATGAGGTCGAAGGAATTGTCTGTATAGTTCCGAGACAGGATTGTTTCGAGGCACAGATCTGGGGAAGGGTACCAAAACATTTCTGCAGCATTGAAGGTCCCCAAGAACACAGTGGCCTCCATTCTAAATGGAGGAAGTTTAGATTCACCAAGACTTCCTAGAGCTGACTACCCGGCCATACAGAGCAAACAGGGGAGAATGGCAATGGTCAGGGAGGTGACAGAGAACACGATGGTCACACTGACAGCGCTCCAGAGTTTCTCTGTGGAGATGGGAGAACCTTCCAGAAGGACAACCATCTCTGCAGCACTCCACAAATCCTGCCTTTATGGTAGAGTGGCCAGACAGAAGCAGCTCGTCAGTAAAAGGCACATGACAGCCCACTTGGAGTTTGCCAAAAGCTCCCTAATGGACTCTCAGACCATGAGAAACAACATACTCTGGTCTGATGAAACCAACATTTTATTCTGGCCTGAATGCCAAGCATCACATCTGGAGGAAACATGGCACCATCCCTACTGGGAAGCGTGGTAGTGGCAGCATCGTGCTGGGAAGCGTGGTAGTGGCAGCATCCCTGCTGGGAAGCGTGGTAGTGGCAGCATCCCTGCTGTGAAGCGTGGTAGTGGCAGCATCCCTGCTGTGAAGCGTGGTAGTGGCAGCATCCCGCTGTGAAGCGTGGTAGTGGCAGCATCCCGCTGTGAAGCGTGGTAGTGGCAGCATCGTGCTGTGAAGCGTGGTAGTGGCAGCATCGTGCTGTGAAGCGTGGTAGTGGCAGCATCGTGCTGTGAAGCGTGGTAGTGGCAGCATCCCTACTGTGAAGCGTGGTAGTGGCAGCATCCGTGCTGTGAAGCGTGGTAGTGGCAGCATCCGTGCTGTGAAGCGTGGTAGTGGCAGCATCCGTGCTGTGAAGCGTGGTAGTGGCAGCATCCGTGCTGTGAAGCGTGGTAGTGGCAGCAGCGTGCTGGGAAGTGTTGTAGTGGCAGCAGTTTACCTTCCAACAGGACAACGACCCTAAGCACACAGCCAAGATGACAGAAGTGGCTTTGGGACAAGTCTCTGAACATCCTTGAGTGTCCCAGAGCCTGGACTTGAACCTGATTTGAACAACCGCAACACTCTCCATCCAACATGACACAAGCTTGAGAGGATCTGCAGAGAAGAATGGGAGAGATTCCCCCAGTACACGTGTGCCAAGCTTGTAGCATCATACCCAAGAAGACTCGAGGCTGTAATCGCTGCCAAAGGTACTTCAACAATGTACTGAGTAAAGGGTTTGAATACTTATGTACATGTGATATTTCAGTTTTTTAATTTTTTTAAATGTTTTTTTTTTTTATAAAGCAGCAAAAATGTGTAAACCTGTTTTTTCTTCACCGTTATGGGCTATTGTGTGTAAAAACAATTGAATCAATATTATAATCAGGCTTTAACCTAACGTGGAAAAAGTCAGGGTTTCTGAATACATTCCGAATGCGCTATACGTAGAAAAAGGGATCCTAGATCAGAACGTCTAGTCTGGGACACTTTAGTTACTGAATACCAGAACGGGATCTCTTTCCTGACTCTTTCTCTTTCTAGGTCGTAATGTTGGGTTGGTGGTCTGTTTTCCGAGATTCATTCTACTACATCTTGTCTATCCTAGCTCTTATTGCAGTAAGTCTTTACATTAAATTGCTCTTAACATGTACTGTATTCCACCATAAACAATATATTTATTGAATACTTCCTAACTGGCATTGTTTTGATTTCTGCCTGTGCTCTTTTTCCCCAGTTCATTTACGATGAGAAGGTGGTGTGGTAAGTGATCTGCCCCTTTTTTAAATATGACTTTTGATATTTCATTGGTTATGTACCTGAACTCTGCTCCTTTATTGGGTCATATGTGATTTTATTGGGTTACTGTGATGTGATTTCATTGGTCTGTGCTCCTCTGTCCGTCTCAGGTGGGAGAGCCTGGTGTTGGTGCTCATGTACTGTGGATACATCCTCATCATGAAGTAATTGCTGCACTACTAAGTCTGACATCACGCAACTCAGGGCGGCCAATGAAACTGAGGGCGGATATCTTGAAGAGATTCTCCTGTACTTTTTAGCCAGTAGTTCTAAAAGTAGAGCTAGCGAGCCAAAAGTGGTCCCCAGAAAAAAAGAAAATGGTGTACGACTTCACATACAGCACCAGTCAAAAGTTTGGGCACGCCTACTCATTCAAGGGTTTTTCTTTCTTTTGACTGTTTTCTACATTGTAGAGTGTGCAAAGCTGTCATCAAGGGTGGCTACTTTGAAGAATCTCAAATATGAAATATATATTTTTAACACTTTGTTTGGTTACTACATGATTCATAGTTTGTCTTCACTATTATTCTACAATGTAGACAATAGGAAAAATACATGAAAAACCCTGAAATGAGTAGGTGTGTCAACTGTTTTGACTGGTACTGTATGTGCAGACATGTGAAAAGTATGTGGAAACCTGCTTGTTTTTATTTATTTGACCTTTATTTAACCAGGCAAGTCAGTTAAGAACAAATTCTTATTTTCAATGACGGCCTAGGAACAGTGGGTTAACTGCCTGTTCAGGGGCAGAACAACAGATTTGTACCTTGTCAGCTCGGTGGTTTGATCTTGCAACCTTCCAGTTACTAGTCCAATGCTCTAACCACTAGGCTACGCTGCCGCCCCGTTGAACATCTCATTCCAAAATCATTGGCATTAATATGGAGTTGGTCGCCCCTTTGCTGCTACAACAGCCTCCACTCTTCTGGGAAGGCTTTCCACTAGATGTTGGTACATTACTGCTATAACAGCCTCCACTCTTCTGGGAAGGCTTTCCACTAGATGTTGGAACATTGCTGCTATAACAGCCTCCACTCTTCTGGAAAGGCTTTCCACTAGATGTTGGTACATTACTGCTATAACAGCCTCCACTCTTCTGGGAAGGCTTTCCACTAGATGTTGGAACATTGCTGCTATAACAGCCTCCACTCTTCTGGAAAGGCTTTCCACTAGATGTTGGTACATTACTGCTATAACAGCCTCCACTCGTCTGGGAAGGCTTTCCACTAGATGTTGGTACATTGCTGCTATAACAGCCTCCACTCTTCTGGGAAGGCTTTCCACTAGATGTTGGAACATTGCTGCTATAACAGCCTCCACTCTTCTGGGAAGGCTTTCCACTAGATGTTGGAACATTGCTGCTATAACAGCCTCCACTCTTCTGGAAAGGCTTTCCACTAGATGTTGGAACATTGCTGCTATAACAGCCTCCACTCTTCTGGGAAGGCTTTCCACTAGATGTTGGTACATTGCTGCTATAACAGCCTCCACTCTTCTGGGAAGGCTTTCCACTAGATGTTGGAACATTGCTGCTATAACAGCCTCCACTCTTCTGGAAAGGCTTTCCACTAGATGTTGGAACATTGCTGCTATAACAGCCTCCACTCTTCTGGGAAGGCTTTCCACTAGATGTTGGTACATTACTGCTATAACAGCCTCCACTCTTCTGGGAAGGCTTTCCACTAGATGTTGGTACATTGCTGCTATAACAGCCTCCACTCTTCTGGGAAGGCTTTCCACTAGATGTTGGTACATTACTGCTATAACAGCCTCCACTCTTCTGGGAAGGCTTTCCACTAGATGTTGGAACATTGCTGCTATAACAGCCTCCACTCTTCTGGAAAGGCTTTCCACTAGATGTTGGAACATTGCTGCTATAACAGCCTCCACTCTTCTGGGAAGGCTTTCCACTAGATGTTGGTACATTACTGCTATAACAGCCTCCACTCTTCTGGGAAGGCTTTCCACTAGATGTTGGTACATTGCTGCTATAACAGCCTCCACTCTTCTGGGAAGGCTTTCCACTAGATGTTGGAACATTGCTGCTATAACAGCCTCCACTCTTCTGGGAAGGCTTTCCACTAGATGTTGGTACATTACTGCTATAACAGCCTCCACTCTTCTGGGAAGGCTTTCCACTAGATGTTGGTACATTGCTGCTATAACAGCCTCCACTCTTCTGGGAAGGCTTTCCACTAGATGTTGGTACATTACTGCTATAACAGCCTCCACTCTTCTGGGAAGGCTTTCCACTAGATGTTGGTACATTGCTGCTATAACAGCCTCACCTCTTCTGGGAAGGCTTTCCACTAGATGTTGGAACATTGCTGCTATAACAGCCTCCACTCTTCTGGAAAGGCTTTCCATTGTTGGAACATTGCTGCTATAACAGCCTCCACTCTTCTGGGAAGGCTTTCCACTAGATGTTGGTACATTACTGCTATAACAGCCTCCACTCTTCTGGGAAGGCTTTCCACTAGATGTTGGTACATTGCTGCTATAACAGCCTCCACTCTTCTGGGAAGGCTTTCCACTAGATGTTGGTACATTACTGCTATAACAGCCTCCACTCTTCTGGGAAGGCTTTCCACTAGATGTTGGAACATTGCTGCTATAACAGCCTCCACTCTTCTGGGAAGGCTTTCCACTAGATGTTGGAACATTGCTGCTATAACAGCCTCGCCTCTTCTGGGAAGGCTTTCCACTAGATGTTGGAACATTACTGCTATAACAGCCTCCTCTCTTCTGGGAAGGCTTTCCACTAGATGTTGGAACATTGCTGCTATAACAGCCTCCACTCTTCTGGGAAGGCTTTCCACTAGATGTTGGAACATTGCTGCTATAACAGCCTCCACTCTTCTGGAAAGGCTTTCCACTAGATTTTGGAACGTTGCTGCTATAACAGCCTCCACTCTTCTGGGAAGGCTTTCCACTAGATTTTGGAACGTTGCTGCTATAACAGCCTCCACTCTTCTGGAAAGGCTTTCCACTAGATTTTGGAACGTTGCTGCCATAACAGCCTCCACTCTTCTGGGAAGGCTTTCCACTAGATGTTGTAACATTGCTGCTATAACAGCCTCCTCTCTTCTGGGAAGGCTTTCCACTAGATGTTGGTACATTGCTGCTATAACAGCCTCCTCTCTTCTGGGAAGGCTTTCCACTAGATGTTGGTACATTGCTGCTATAACAGCCTCCACTCTTCTGGGAAGGCTTTCCACTAGATGTTGTAACATTGCTGCTATAACAGCCTCCTCTCTTCTGGGAAGGCTTTCCACTAGATGTTGGAACATTGCTGCTATAACAGCCTCCACTCTTCTGGGAAGGCTTTCCACTAGATGTTGTAACATTGCTGCTATAACAGCCTCCACTCTTCTGGGAAGGCTTTCCACTAGATGTTGTAACATTGCTGCTATAACAGCCTCCTCTCTTCTGGGAAGGCTTTCCATTAGATGTTGGTACATTGCTGCTATAACAGCCTCCACTCTTCTGGGAAGGCTTTCCATTAGATGTTGGTACATTACTGCTATAACAGCCTCCACTCTTCTGGGAAGGCTTTCCACTAGATGTTGGTACATTGCTGCTATAACAGCCTCCTCTCTTCTGGGAAGGCTTTCCACTAGATGTTGTAACATTGCTGCTATAACAGCCTCCACTCTTCTGGGAAGGCTTTCCACTAGATGTTGGTACATTGCTGCTATAACAGCCTCCTCTCTTCTGGGAAGGCTTTCCACTAGATGTTGGTACATTGCTGCTATAACAGCCTCCACTCTTCTGGGAAGGCTTTCCACTAGATGTTGTAACATTGCTGCTATAACAGCCTCCTCTCTTCTGGGAAGGCTTTCCACTAGATGTTGGAACATTGCTGCTATAACAGCCTCCACTCTTCTGGGAAGGCTTTCCACTAGATGTTGTAACATTGCTGCTATAACAGCCTCCACTCTTCTGGGAAGGCTTTCCACTAGATGTTGTAACATTGCTGCTATAACAGCCTCCTCTCTTCTGGGAAGGCTTTCCATTAGATGTTGGTACATTGCTGCTATAACAGCCTCACCTCTTCTGGGAAGGCTTTCCACTAGATGTTGTAACATTGCTGCTATAACAGCCTCCACTCTTCTGGGAAGGCTTTCCACTAGATGTTGTAACATTGCTGCTATAACAGCCTCCTCTCTTCTGGGAAGGCTTTCCATTAGATGTTGGTACATTGCTGCAGGGACTTGTTCCATTCAGCCACGAAGGCATTAGTGAGGTCGGGGACTAATGTTGGGTGATTAGCTCTGCATTCGCAGTCGGTGTTCCAATTCATCCCAAAGGTGTTCGATAGGATTGAGATCAGGGCTCTGTGCAGGCCAGTCAAGTTCTTCCACACCGATCTCGGGGGGGGGATTCTGTATGGACCTCGCTGTGTGCATAGGGGCATTGTCATGCTGAAACAGGAAAGGGCCCTCCCCAAACTGTTGCCACAAAGTTGGAAGCACAGCCTCGTCGAGAATATTATTGTATGCTGTATCGTTTAGAATTTCCCTTCACTTGAACTAAGGGTGCTAGCCCAAACAATCAAATCACATTTTATTTGTCACATACACATAGTTGGCATATGTTAATGTGAGTGTTGCGAAATGCTTGTGCTTCTAGTTCTGACAGTGCAGTAATATCTAACAATTCCCTAACAACCACCAAATACATACAAATCTAAAGGGGTGAATGAGAATATGTACATATAAGTATATGGCCGAGCGGCATAGGCAAGGTGCAATAGATGGTATAAGATGCAGTATAGACATGTAAACCATTATTTAGAGTGGCATTGTATGAAGTGACTAGTGATCCATTTATTAAAGTGGCCAGTGACTGGGTCTCAATGTAGGCAGCAGCCTCTGAGTTAGTGGTGGTTGTTTAACAGTCTGATGGCCTTGAGATAGAAGCTGTTTTTCAGTCTCTCAGTCCCAGCTTTGGTGCCCCTGTACTGACCTCAAATTCTGGATGGTATAGCGGGGTGAACAGGCAGTTGCTCGGGTGGTTGAGGTCCTTGATGATCTTTTTGGCATTCCTGTGACATCGGGTGTCATGGAGGGCTGTTAGTTGGCCCCCGGTGATGCGTTGTGCAAACCGCACCACCCCCTGGAGAGCCTTGTGGTTGTGGGCGGAGCAGTTGCCGTACCAGGCGGTGATACAGCCCGACAGAATGCTCTCGATTGTGCAGCTGTGAAAGTTTGAGCGTTTTGGGTGACAAGACCAATTTCCTCAGCCTCCTGAGGTTGAAGAGGCACTGTTGCGCCTTCTTCACCACACTGTTTGTGTGGGTGGACCATTTCAGTTTGTCAACGACGTCTACGCCGAGGAACTTAGACCACTATTCCTCCTCCACCTACTTTACAGTTGGCACTATGCATTCTGGTAGGTAGCGTTCGCCTGGCATCCGCCAAACCCTGATTCGCCCATTGAACTGCTAGATGGTGACGTGTGATTCATCGTTCCAGAGAACGTGTTTCCACTGCTCCAGAGTCCAATGGCGATGAGCTTTACACCACTACAGTCGACACCTGGCATTGCGCATGGTGATCTTAAACTTGTGTGCGGCTGCTCTAACATGGAAACCCATTTCATTAATCTCCGGACGAACAGGTCTTGTGCTGCCGTTGCTCCCAGAGGTTTGTTTGGAACTCTCTAGTGAGTGTTGCTCCCAGAGGTTTGTTTGGAACTCTCTAGTGAGTGTTGCTCCCAGAGGTTTGTTTGGAACTCTCTAGTGAGTGTTGCTCCCAGAGGTTTGTTTGGAACTCTCTAGTGAGTGTTGCTCCCAGAGGTTTGTTTGGAACTCTCTAGTGAGTGTTGCGACCGAGGCTTTTTACATGCTATGTGCTTCCTGTTCTGTGAGCTTGTGTGACCTACCACTTCGTGGTAAGAGCCGTTGTTCCTCTTAGACGTTTCCACTTCACAACAGCACTTACAGTTAACTGGGGCAGCTCTAGCAGGGCAGCATTTTGACTTGTTGGAAAGATGGCATCCTATAACGGTGCCACGTTAAGTCACTGAGCTCTTCAGTATGGACCATTCTACTGCCAGTGTTTGTCTATGGAGATTGCATGGCGGTGTGCTCGATGTTATACACCTGTCAGCAACAGGTGTGGCTGAAATAGCCAAATTCACTCCTTTGAAGGGATGTCCACATACTTTGGGCCTTTTATTGTATGTGCACCACGTCCTCGCTCGCTCTCTGCTGTGTGTTCATCTAACTCAAATGGCAAGGTGGTGAAGCTCAATGGCTAGAACTTGAATTGCTTGGGGGCTGGCCCACGTGGGTGGGAAAATGTAGGGAAAATGGTGAAGCACAGCTACCAGAAAACACCCTAGGGATTTGGTGGCTAATTTAGGTAAGACCGTAATTCTGGTGATAGTTTGAACATGTGAAGCAACACAAACATTTGCATACGCACTATACATACACATGGATTTAGTACTGTAGATATGTGGTGGAGTAGGAGCCTGAGGGCACACGGTGTGTTGTGAAATCTGTGAATGTTTTAAAATGATATAAACTGCCTTAATTTTGCTGGACCCCAGGAGAGTAGCTTCTGCTTTGGCAGGAACTAGTGGGGATCCATAATAAACCCCAGGAAGAGTAGCTGCTGCTTTGGCAGGAACTAGTGGGGATCCATAATAAACCCCAGGAAGAGTAGCTGCTGCTTTGGCAGGAACTAATGGGGATCCATAATAAATACAAACTACACATTGACACATCCAGCCCAAAGCGAGAGGTTTACATTTTCTGTAACATCTCTTTCAAGATGTTGTGTATATCTTTCTAAGAAATGTACAAAGACTGAATGCAAAGATATTGAATTAGATTTTTTGGGGGGATGGGAGTTTATTTTTTTCCTGTCTGTTTCTGCCTTGGTTCATCCAGGACACTTTCTGCTGCCAGTAATCTGTCTCTCAGCCCCAGCCTGCTCACTCCCAGCCCAGCCATAACACTTTAATCCTCCCTCTGCAGTGGCTAAAGAGCACCAGACTTAACTGGATATCACTTGTCTCCTGTCTAGTTTGGAGGAAAGGACTTGTGACTGCCCTTCTATGACCCATTATGAAAGCCACTCGGGGAAAATGGCCTACTCACTGACTATTTCAGACTTTTCCATCCATAGGGGTTGCTGTATCATTAGAAGTGTGCATATACATAGGATGTCAAATATATAACATGGTTCACATTCCCCAGAAGTTGCAGAACTGAGTTTGCCACAGTTTTTGTAAATATGACCAGTTGTAACAATGTTGATGCAGTTTACTGTATACACAGGGCCAGTTTACAGGATCCAGATTACACCTTTTAATCCTAGTCCTAAAATGTTTGTTTTTTTCAATGGAGAATTAAGTCAATTTATTCATCTGTGTCCAGGAAACTGGTCCCTAGAGTTCACACAGCACTGCATACAATTGAGTTATTGGCTGTTGCTGATCAAGGGAGACATTGACCAGTGTCCCTCTCTCCTCTTCTCCCAGGTTTAACCAGAGCTTGCAGAAGTTGTTCACGGGGAAAGGGGGTAAAGACAAGAACCAGGCCAACGGTAACGCTGCGGCTAGCAGCGAGATGGAGGATGGTAATACAGCTTGTTATTGGGCTGATGACCCCTCATTACCTATACTCAGCACAGCAGCAGGTAAGGCTGACCAGACAGGCTGTAGTACACACCAAGGCTTCTCGAAGACATATTCTCAACTGGTCTTCTTTGAAATACCCCAAATTGACTAATGGCTGTTTTTTTGAGGGAATGGCTGTTTTTTGAGGGAATGGCTGTTTTTTGAGGGAATGGCTGTTTTTTGAGGGAATGGCTGTTTTTTGAGGGAATGGCTGTTTTTTGAGGGAATGGCTGTTTTTTGAGGGAATGGCTGTTTTTTGAGGGAATGGCTGTTTTTTGAGGGAATGGCTGTTTTTGAGGGAATGGCTGTTTTTTGAGGGAATGGCTGTTTTTTGAGGGAATGGCTGTTTTTTGAGGGAATGGCTGTTTTTTGAGGGAATGGCTGTTTTTTTGGAGGGAATGGCTGTTTTTTTGGAGGGAATGGCTGTTTTTTTGGAGGGAATGGCTGTTTTTTTGGAGGGAATGGCTGTTTTTTTGGAGGGAATGGCTGTTTTTTTGGAGGGAATGGCTGTTTTTTTGGAGGGAATGGCTGTGTTTTTTGGAGGGAATGGCTGTGTTTTTTGGAGGGAATGGCTGTGTTTTTTGGAGGGAATGGCTGTGTTTTTTGGAGGGAATGGCTGTGTTTTTTGGAGGGAATGGCTGTGTTTTTTGGAGGGAATGGCTGTGTTTTTTGGAGGGAATGGCTGTGTTTTTTGGAGGGAATGGCTGTGTTTTTTGGAGGGAATGGCTGTGTTTTTTGGAGGGAATGGCTGTGTTTTTTGGAGGGAATGGCTGTTTGGTTCAATTGCGTTGGTCTTGGTTGAGTTGTGGAAGGGAAGTTGGAATATGGACTTCTGGGATTTGGGTAGGACTTCCTCTGTCAGTGTGGTGAAGGTGTTGCAGCTCAAGTCTCCATTCTACTACGCTCACTAACACTGGATAAGAGGTACCCTTCTGCCCAACCACAGTGCTCTCTCTCTCTCACTGCCTCTCTCTCAGCCTAGACACCTTATCTTTGGTATTAATGTCATAAGCGGCTTGTAACTTGTGTAGATGCGACTCATATCTTTTTCTTTCCACTGTCAAAGCGCCTGTCTGTTTAGCCTTACTAAAACCTTCTGTTGCTTATTGTGTGTAGTAACTGTTTCTGCTTGCTAGAATGCAGTGTTTCTCTGCAGCGTGTTGCTCTGCTCATCTCTGGATGTTTCAGCCCACTGACTTATGGTACTAAATATCCAAATATAGGGAATGTTTGTCAGCTTTGTTTACTTAATATATGCATATCAATTTCTATATAATCAATATACTCTTGCTAATTGAATATAGAAGACTTAAACCCTGCATCCAGGCATTATACTAGGAGTATGTTTAAAACACAAGTGAAAAGGTTTCGCGGGAAGATGTTTTTACACTTTAAAATAATTGTCCTGTGTTTCCATATTTCTATTAGAAATGTGAAATAAATAGCCAATGCATTGAACAAGTTTGTAGAGTCAAAGGCTTGACGTAATCATTGCATGCTATGAATATGGGACAAAATACTAAACTTTTGACTACATTAATATACATGTGTGAATTTGTCCCAAGACTTTTCCTGCAATTTCTTTAACGGTGCACCCGGTTTATGGATTAAAACACCCTTAAAGCTGACAGCCTGCTGCTGAACCTCTGTCACTGTCCCAATACTTTTGGAGCTCACTGTATATTTTATAGGGCCCCAACTAATGATCATTAATTAATTTAGGCGATGTCAAATCTGACACATACTTCACTGATATTCCTTTTTTTTCTTCAAGATGTGGGCAATTTACTTAATTTTGCTCTTCTTCAAATTATGTATTTTATTAGAACAAACATTGTGGCAATACATATTTTGCATTAAAACTGTAAAGACTTTAATCTCATGAGAAGACCAGTTGCATGTTAAAGGGTTAAATGTTCTCCTAGAAAATAGTCCTGCTCATATTGGCCTAGATTTAGATGACATTCAAACAACTAACACTGAATACATACATGTTCAAATGACTGAACATGTAAAGTCATGTCTTTCCTACAAGAGTCCACCAAAATAGAGCTCCTAATGGAGCTGACTAAGGGAGTGACCTTATCCCCTGAGGAAATAGCAAACAGCTGTCTGTTTGAGATACAAGTTTGAGGTAGTTATGAAGTGTTTTGTTCTCCAATTTATGTTTTGGCCACGAGTACAGGATGAGACAACAACAACTTGTGGGTATGAGTTTTTTTTTTTAAGTGAGATTTTCACTGGATAATTACTTCAGTGTTTTTTTTTGTGTTTTTTGCTAGCATGTTTGTGTGTTAGCGTCTGCATGTCAGTGTGAAGGACTAATGTGTCTGTCTATCTCCAGTTAAGCCCAGTAAGGCTTACAGTCGTGGCTCTGTGGTCATGGTCGATGAGATTATGCACGCCAGCCCTCCCAAGTTACGCTTCCCAGAGGCCGGCCTCCGTGTCATGGTCACCAGCCATTTTGGACCAAAGACCCGGCTGCGCATGGCCAGTCGCCTCATCATCACTGAGGTATGAATAGATAGGGATGCAACTACAGGAACGAGATGAGGAGCAGATTGTTTGCATGTTAAAAAATGCAATTGTCTCAGATATGGATTTTACAGTGTTCATTAGACACCAGACAGAAAGAATCTGACTGAAACAGCGGGGGTCTGCTTGGGGTGTGTTCACTAGTCGCAGACCGTAGCAAAACATTTGGTCTGTTTGCAAAACGTTTTGCGCTTTGCAACGCAAACTGTTATAACTCCAAACGGAATAAGTTTTGCAACAAAAAATGGAGGTTCTATTGGATTAATTCAGGTAGGTCCCTCCCTGTTTCGCTCTGTTTCCATTTGGTTGCTAGAGTAAACGGTAAAGTGTTTCAGTTGAAAAATGTTTTGCAACAGGCCAAAAGGTTTTCTACGGTCTGCGAGTAATGAATTCACCCCTGGATGTTTTCGGATGTGTACCGTAATGAACAGCGTCCTGTTTTGCCTCTTCCTCACAGCGTCAGAAGCTAGTCCAGGGTGCCAACGGGGTGGAGACCCAGGTTCTGGAGGGGAAGGTGGACATTGAGAATGGCAACGTGCCCGAAGACAAACCAGCAGAGGAGGAGCAGGAGAATGAAACAATCTCCCCCTTTCATATCCCTGGTGTGTGTGTGTATTAGCGTGATGTTTATCCAGACAGAGTCTAACATGACTGTCGATAGGAAATGTTTTGTCGACAAGATTGGTGCCATTTGCTTCCACTTCAGTAGACGTGGGGCCATTACCCAAATTATTCAGTGACTATCATATCATGACAAACTCTAATGATCTCTGACAGACTTATGTGCATGACAAACTCTAATGATCTCTGACAGACTTATGTGCATGACAAACTAATGATCTCTGACAGACTGTTATGTGCATGACAAACTAATGATCTCTGACAGACTTACGTGCATGACAAACTCTAATGATCTCTGACAGACTTATGTGCATGACAAACTAATGATCTCTGACAGACTGTTATGTGCATGACAAACTCTAATGATCTCTGACAGACTTATGTGCATGACAAACTCTAATGATCTCTGACAGACTTATGTGCATGACAAACTCTAATGATCTCTGACAGACTTATGTGCATGACAAACTCTAATGATCTCTGACAGACTGTTATGTGCATGACAAACTCTAATGATCTCTGACAGACTGTTATGTGCATGACAAACTCTAATGATCTCTGACAGACTGTTATGTGCATGACAAACTCTAATGATCTCTGACAGACTTATGTGCATGACAAACTCTGATCTCTGACAGACTTATGTGCATGACAAACTCTGATCTCTGACAGACTTATGTGCATGACAAACTCTAATGATCTCTGACAGACTGTTATGTGCATGACAAACTCTAATGATCTCTGACAGACTGTTATGTGCATGACAAACTCTAATGATCTCTGACAGACTGTTATGTGCATGACAAACTCTAATGATCTCTGACAGACTGTTATGTGCATGACAAACTCTAATGATCTCTGACAGACTGTTATGTGCATGACAAACTCTAATGATCTCTGACAGACTGTTATGTGCATGACAAACTCTGATGATCTCTGACAGACTGTTATGTGCATGACAAACTCTAATGATCTCTGACAGACTGTTATGTGCATGACAAACTCTAATGATCTCTGACAGACTGTTATGTGCATGACAAACTAATGATCTCTGACAGACTTATGTGCATGACAAACTCTAATGATCTCTGACAGACTTATGTGCATGACAAACTCTAATGATCTCTGACAGACTTATGTGCATGACAAACTCTAATGATCTCTGACAGACTTATGTGCATGACAAACTCTAATGATCTCTGACAGACTGTTATGTGCATGACAAACTAATGATCTCTGACAGACTTATGTGCATGACAAACTCTAATGATCTCTGACAGACTGTTATGTGCATGACAAACTCTAATGATCTCTGACAGACTGTTATGTGCATGACAAACTCTGCCAAGTGTGTGTATGAAACAGACTTGTTTCAGCTGTCAAGTGCTTAATGATGAGTTAAATTAGTTCTGTAAGTTGTGTGGGCTGGAACAAATACCTTCAGACCTCTGTGGATCTCCAGGACCAGAACACTGTTCTAGAATGTTGTAGAGTAGTAGGTTCATCTAGGGAGTTTGTCACCACTGTGCTTCTGCATGCTTTTCCAGACTCTTAGCCCCATGGTTTACTGTAAAGCACTTTGACTGCATGTAAAAAGGGCTTTATAAATACATACATTTGATATGTTTTATCTTCCACGGCTGTTCTGCAGATGGCATCGGCAGCAAGTGCAAGTGGCTGATCTCGTGGCCCCTGCTGCTCCTCCTGTTCTTCACCATCCCCAACTGTGCGAAGCCTCGCTGGGAGAAGTTCTTCATGGTCTCCTTCTTCCTTTCTACCGTCTGGATCGCTGTCTTCTCCTACTTCATGGTCTGGATGGTGAGTCTCAGGGTAGAGGGTGTGTGTGGGTGGGGGTGGGGGGGCGGCAAGGGTTGTTTGTCTGTCGTTCTGGTGAATTATCAGCCGTAACGGGTGGGGGGCAAGGGTTGTTTGTCTGTCGTTCTGGTGAATTATCAGCCGTAACGTGTGTGGGGGGGGCGGCAAGGGTTGTTTGTCTGTCGTTCTGGTCAATTATCAGCCGTAACATGTGTGGGGGTGGGTCACAGGTCACCATCATCGGCTACACCCTTGGCATCCCAGATGTCATTATGGGCATCACCTTCCTGGCAGCCGGCACCAGTGTTCCAGACTGCATCGCCAGTCTCATTGTTGCTCGGCAAGGTACAGCTCTACTTTCTGTCATTTCCCTGAACTGTTTGATAGGACATCTAGTCATTGGCTTTTTTTCATTGGGTGGGGGGTCTTCGAAATGTACCATCTTTAGCCATACTCTTTAAGGCTTTTCAAAGTTAATTCTGGAGGTCGTTTTTTATGTAAAATGCTTATATTTGAACGACAGCTATTTGTGTTTAGGATTGGGTGACATGGCAGTATCCAACACCATCGGCAGTAATGTGTTTGATATCCTGGTTGGGCTGGGCGTTCCTTGGGCACTACAGACCATGGCGGTCAGCTACGGCTCCGAGGTAAGAACAGCTATAGGGAACGGAGTAGGGTGAGGTTGCCCCCGGACACTGATCTTGGATCAGTGTAGCTTTTTAGTTAGGATGGGGGGAGTGGAAGCTGATACCTTCACCCTGGAGCATAGGGAACAGAGAAGAGCATAGGGAACTACTGAGAGATGTACAACTTTAGCTCAATATGCACTAAATATTTGTAGTATAGTAGTCATCTTTCTGGAAGTGAATACACTCAAATTGAAGAGGGGAATAAAACCTTTTTTAAGGACTGTTTCAGTACTGTGTGAGTCCTTGACCTTATTGACGCTCCCTCTCTCCCACCTGTCTACTAGGAGTGCATCTCAATAGTATAAGACGTTCTCTGCTCATCATGGCCGGAGGAAGCCACTTAAGACTGTAGAGATACGCCCCTTGAGTTAACTAATACCTTGTGTTTACAGGGGTTGACTATGACCTGGAGCCGTGTGTTTACGGGGGTTGACTATGACCTGGAGCCGTGTGTTTACAGGGGTTGACTATGACCTGGAGCCGTGTGTTTACAGGGGTTGACTACGACCTGGAGCCGTGTGTTTACAGGGGTTGACTACGACCTGGAGCCGTGTGTTTACAGGGGTTGACTATGACCTGGAGCCGTGTGTTTACGGGGGTTGACTATGACCTGGAGCCGTGTGTTTACAGGGGTTGACTACGACCTGGAGCCGTGTGTTTACAGGGGTTGACTATGACCTGGAGCCGTGTGTTTACAGGGGTTGACTATGACCTGGAGCCGTGTGTTTACAGGGGTTGACTATGACCTGGAGCCGTGTGTTTACGGGGGTTGACTATGACCTGGAGCCGTGTGTTTACTGGGGTTGACTATGACCTGGAGCCGTGTGTTTACGGGGGTTGACTATGACCTGGAGCCGTGTGTTTACGGGGGTTGACTACGACCTGGAGCCGTGTGTTTACGGGGGTTGACTACGACCTGGAGCCGTGTGTTTACGGGGGTTGACTACGACCTGGAGCCGTGTGTTTACGGGGGTTGACTACGACCTGGAGCCGTGTGTTTACGGGGGTTGACTATGACCTGGAGCCGTGTGTTTACGGGGGTTGACTACGACCTGGAGCCGTGTGTTTACGGGGGTTGACTACGACCTGGAGCCGTGTGTTTACGGGGGTTGACTACGACCTGGAGCCGTGTGTTTACGGGGGTTGACTACGACCTGGAGCCGTGTGTTTACGGGGGTTGACTACGACCTGGAGCCGTGTGTTTACGGGGGTTGACTACGACCTGGAGCCGTGTGTTTACGGGGGTTGACTACGACCTGGAGCCGTGTGTTTACGGGGGTTGACTACGACCTGGAGCCGTGTGTTTACGGGGGTTGACTACGACCTGGAGCCGTGTGTTTACGGGGGTTGACTACGACCTGGAGCCGTGTGTTTACGGGGGTTGACTACGACCTGGAGCCGTGTGTTTACGGGGGTTGACTACGACCTGGAGCCGTGTGTTTACGGGGGTTGACTACGACCTGGAGCCGTGTGTTTACGGGGGTTGACTACGACCTGGAGCCGTGTGTTTACGGGGGTTGACTACGACCTGGAGCCGTGTGTTTACGGGGGTTGACTACGACCTGGAGCCGTGTGTTTACGGGGTTGACTACGACCTGGAGCCGTGTGTTTACGGGGGTTGACTACGACCTGGAGCCGTGTGTTTACGGGGGTTGACTACGACCTGGAGCCGTGTGTTTACGGGGTTGACTACGACCTGGAGCCGTGTGTTTACGGGGTTGACTACGACCTGGAGCCGTGTGTTTACGGGGGTTGACTACGACCTGGAGCCGTGTGTTTACGGGGGTTGACTACGACCTGGAGCCGTGTGTTTACGGGGGTTGACTATGACCTGGAGCCGTGTGTTTACGGGGGTTGACTACGACCTGGAGCCGTGTGTTTACGGGGGTTGACTATGACCTGGAGCCGTGTGTTTACGGGGGTTGACTATGACCTGGAGCCGTGTGTTTACGGGGGTTGACTATGACCTGGAGCCGTGTGTTTACGGGGGTTGACTATGACCTGGAGCCGTGTGTTTACGGGGGTTGACTATGACCTGGAGCCGTGTGTTTACGGGGGTTGACTATGACCTGGAGCCGTGTGTTTACGGGGGTTGACTATGACCTGGAGCCGTGTGTTTACGGGGGTTGACTGTGTCATAAGGTGAATGCACCAATTTGTAAGTCGCTCTGGATAAGAGCGTCTGCTAAATGACTTAAATGTTAAAATGCCTTTACGGAGGTTGACTGTGTCTGCCTTTACGGAGGTTGACTGTGTCTGCCTTTACGGAGGTTGACTGTGTCTGCCTTTACGGAGGTTGACTGTGTCTGCCTTTACGGAGGTTGACTGTGTCTGCCTTTACGGAGGTTGACTGTGTCTGCCTTTACGGAGGTTGACTGTGTCTGCCTTTGTGTCTGCCTTTACGGAGGTTGACTGTGTCTGCCTTTACGGAGGTTGACTGTGTCTGCCTTTACGGAGGTTGACTGTGTCTGCCTTTACGGAGGTTGACTGTGTCTGCCTTTACGGAGGTTGACTGTGTCTGCCTTTACGGAGGTCGGAACAACTTTTAGAATGTTGAATATTGTTCTAATTCTAAACTTTCAGTTAGAAAACATGATTGAAATATTCCCTGTCTAACTAACGTGCACTATACCTTCCCCCTCTAGGTCATGATCAACAGTCGAGGACTGGTCTACTCTGTGGTGTTGCTCCTGGGATCTGTGGCTTTGACGGTGAGCAGATACCCTCTTTTGTAGAGCAGGATGCTTGTAATGCCAGGGTAGTGGGTTCCATGGGACCTCCCATACGTAAAACATGTGTATGCACGAATGACTAAGTCACTTGGATAAAAATGTCTGCTATATGGCATATTTTATACATGTGTTGTAGTCTCTACACACAGTATGACCGGTCAGTAGTGTATTATCTATGACTGCCGCTGACCAATCTGCCAGTGTATTTATTAGGCTGTGGCCAGAGATTGTGTGCGTTAGAAAAAAGTGCAATAAGCTGAATTGCGCTAATGGAAAGGGTCATTAGATGAATTTGCTGATAAGGAACACGACATGCTGTTGCACTGTAGTAGTTGTTTTAAAGGGACCATGTGCAGTTAACATAAGTGTACTGCATCTTAAATCACAACTAATTGGAAAATGTAATTGCTTACACATGAAATTTGGGGGTATCATTTATAAATGTTAATATGCACAAATTTGATTTGACATTGTGCGTATGTCATTGTGCATATGTCCATATATAGTCCCCCTGTCTCTGCAGAGACGCTCTAACCACTAGGCTACCCTGCCGCCCGATGTACTGTGTTCCCCTCTGCAGAAGGACTATATATAGGATGTACTGTGTTCCCCTCTGCAGAGGGACTATATATAGGATGTACTGTTCCCCTCTGCAGAGGGACTATATATAGGATGTACTGTGTTCCCCTCTACAGAGGGACTATATATAGGATGTACTGTGTTCCCCGCTGCAGAGGGACTATATATAGGATGTACTGTGTTCCCCTCTGCAGAGGGGCTATATATAGGATGTACTGTGTTCCCCTCTGCAGAGGGACTATATATAGGATGTACTGTGTTCCCCTCTGCAGAGGGACTATATATAGGATGTACTGTGTTCCCCTCTGCAGAGGGACTATATATAGGATGTACTGTGTTCCCCTCTGCAGAGGGACTATATATAGGATGTACTGTGTTCCCCTCTGCAGAGGGACTATATATAGGATCTGTGTGTTCCCCTCTGCAGAGGGACTATATATAGGATGCACTGTGTTCCCCTGTCTCTGCAGAGGGACTATATATAGGATGTACTGTGTTCCCCTGTCTCTGCAGAGGGACTATATATAGGATGTACTGTGTTCCCCTGTCTCTGCAGAGGGACTATATATAGGATATACTGTGTTCCCCTGTCTCTGCAGAAGGACTATATATAGGATGTACTGTGTTCCCCTGTCTCTGCAGAAGGACTATATATAGGATGTACTGTGTTCCCCTGTCTCTGCAGAGGGACTATATATAGGATGTACTGTGTTCCCCTGTCTCTGCAGAGGGACTATATATAGGATGTACTGTGTTCCCCTGTCTCTGCAGAGGGACTATATATAGGATGTACTGTGTTCCCCTGTCTCTGCAGATATATAGGATGTACTGTGTTCCCCTGTCTCTGCAGATATATAGGATGTACTGTGTTCCCCTGTCTCTGCAGATATATAGGATGTACTGTGTTCCCCTGTCTCTGCAGATATATAGGATGTACTGTGTTCCCCTGTCTCTGCAGATATATAGGATGTACTGTGTTCCCCTGTCTCTGCAGATATATAGGATGTACTGTGTTCCCCTGTCTCTGCAGATATATAGGATGTACTGTGTTCCCCTGTCTCTGCAGATATATAGGATGTACTGTGTTCCCCTGTCGCTGCAGATATATAGGATGTACTGTGTTCCCCTGTCTCTGCAGAGGGACTATATATGATCTGTGTGTTCCCCTCTGCAGAGGGACTAAATATAGGATGTACTGTGTTCCCCTCTGCAGAGGGACTAAATATAGGATGTACTGTGTTCCCCTCTGCAGAGGGACTATATATGATCTGTGTGTTCCCCTCTGCAGAGGGACTAAATATAGGATGTACTGTGTTCCCCTCTGCAGAGGGACTAAATATAGGATGTACTGTGTTCCCCTCTGCAGAGGGACTATATATAGGATGTACTGTTCCCCTCTGCAGAGGGACTATATATGATCTGTGTGTTCCCCTCTGCAGAGGGACTATATATAGGATGTACTGTGTTCCCCTCTGCAGAGGGACTATATATAGGATGTACTGTGTTCCCCTCTGCAGAGGGACTATATATAGGATGTACTGTGTTGTGTTCCCCTGCAGAGGGACTATATATAGCAGAGGGACTATATATGATCTGCAGAGGGACTGTGTTCCCCTCTGCAGAGGGACTATATATAGGATGTACTGTGTTCCCCTCTGCAGAGGGACTATATATAGGATGTACTGTGTTCCCCTCTGCAGAGGGACTAAATATAGGATGTACTGTGTTCCCCTCTACAGAGGGACTAAATATAGGATGTACTGTGTTCCCCTCTACAGAGGGACTATATATAGGATGTACTGTGTTCCCCTCTGCAGAGGGACTATATATAGGATGTACTGTGTTCCCCTCTGCAGATGGACTATATATAGGATGGACTGTGTTCCCCTCTGCAGAGGGACTATATATAGGATGTACTGTGTTCCCCTCTGCATAGGGACTATATATGATGTGTGTTCCCCTCTGCAGAGGGACTATATATGATGTGTGTGTTCCCCTCTGCAGAGGGACTATATATGATGTGTGTGTTCCCCTCTGCAGAGGGACTATATATGATGTGTGTGTTCCCCTCTGCAGAGGGACTATATATGATGTGTGTGTTCCCCTCTGCAGAGGGACTATATATAGGATGTGTGTGTTCCCCTCTGCAGAGGGACTATATATAGGATGTACTGTTCCCCTCTGCAGAGGGACTATATATGATGTGTGTGTTCCCCTCTACAGAGGGACTATATATACGATGTGTGTGTTCCCCTCTGCAGAGGGACTATATATGATGTGTGTGTTCCCCTCTGCAGAGGGACTATATATGATGTGTGTGTTCCCCTCTGCAGAGGGACTATATATATGATGTGTGTGTTCCCCTCTGCAGAGGGACTATATATATGATGTGTGTGTTCCCCTCTGCAGAGGGACTATATATGATGTGTGTGTTCCCCTCGGCAGGTGGGGGGGATTCATGTGAACCACTGGAAGCTGGATCTGAAGCTGGGTATCTACACGCTGGTCCTCTACGCTGTCTTCCTGTGTTTCTCCATCATGATCGAGTACAACGTGTTCACCTTCGTCAACCTGCCCATGTGCATGGAGGAGTAGCTGGACCACGCCCACCTCAACTAGGAAGCTCCACTCAACTCCTAACGGCAACCAATCACAATCAACTTTCCCCATCCTCCACCACGTTACTAAACCTGGTTATCTCCTGTCTGACAGGTCACCTTTCATTTTCATTACAGACCTGTTGACCTCTTGATCTGATCCTGGTCTTTAAATATTTTCTTTCCCTGTGCTTGGACTCACTTTCCCATGAGGCTTTGTTCTGAGGAGTGGACAGACGCATTAAACGAACTGGACCCATTTTCAGACTATTCCATTTCCCATTTCCCCATCCACACGATCTGTAGTCTGACTGGCTTTCCTTAGCCTTCCCCCACAGGCCCTAGAATCAACCCTACAGTAGTCTGCCTCTTACAAACAACCCAAACATACCTCTGTCCAAGTTAGGGTTATAGTCCTAACCCTCAACATTGACCCCCTTCTTCTCATCCCCACCCCACCGATCCACCCGAAGACCCTACGGAGAATACACAACCTCACCCTAAAACTCTACCTCTCCCCCGAATCCTGCTTGTACCCTCAACCTGTGGAGGGGGAACTCTCCTCCTCCTCTTTCAGACCTGGACCCCTCAGACATAGTCCGAACTTTGACTTTTTCCAGATTGCTTCTTCCCACCCCTCTGCAGCAGACACTCATCTTTCACTGCTATCTACTCTAACTTTTCTCTTCTCTCCATCAGATCTTCAAGACATTTTGTCAGGAAGCTTTGTGTCTCTGACTACCAGAAGAGTCATGTATATTTGCAGCACAATGGAAAACTTGTGAACATCTTTTTTTTTCTTGTTTTTGTATCGTATTTTTGTTTTATAGAGTTTAAAAATGACAAAATACTTTTGAGAGCTTGTTGCAATCACAAAGGACATTGCCTGTTTCACAGTAATGAATTAGCACACAGAGAAAATACTTTTATTGTAAGGACATTTGGCTCCCCCTCGAAGGGTGGTGTCTAGCTCATGGCGGAAACTCCAAAATCCGTGGTGCTGAAATTTCAGCCTTTTTTTTTCTTGTTCTGAGAGATCACACACACACCCTCAGACTGCACAACCATGAAGAGAAAAAACACCTGCTCCAGAGTTGGGAGAAACCTTTTGGACGGTGTCCATATTCGGACGTCTTTGGACAGTAGCATGTATATGTATCGTGTTACAGATGGGATTCGGTCTGTTCTTTTGTCTGCTCGACCCCTTTTGACCACCAGGGGGCAATGTCCCCTCACTGATCTATCTGCATGGCAGGGGTCTCAAGCAACCACAGCCGTTTGGTTATCAGGGAATATCTGGAGCCTCCGCAGATCCAGTAGGGGGCGACATAGGTGTTCTCTCTCTGAATTACATGTAGATATTGCACTTTAAAACAAGCAGAGCTGTCCTACTTTCTGAATCAAATAGTGCTTCCTGTGTGTGTGTGTGGGGGGGGTTGTGTATGTACTGTGTGTTTGTGTGAGAGAATGACGAGGGTGTGTGCTGACTTGCAGGCTCGCGCCCAGCTTGGTCTCACCGCCTCCCCCTTCCCTAATCCCCTATAGACTTGAACCTCTAACATCGTGAACACATACCCATTTCTGTCTGCAGTGCAATGCATGTTGGGACAATAAATGCAGGCTCCTCCATGGCACGACCCACCCCCCCACCTGGCAACCACTTTATAAATAAACGGCAGCTACATGCTACTGCAATCTAAGACATTTGACATCATGCAAAAACACCTGCAGGAACTTAGTCTACAATAAGCTGGAGAGACTTGGAGTGTTAAAGAGAGATAGGGGAGTGTTAAAGATGAGGACTTCTCTTTCCCTTTGTGTTGGCAGCAGGTACTTGTATATGCAATCTCAACGTAATGTGTGTTGGACTCTGGAGGAACTCCTTTGGTGTTGCCATAATGTTAGTGGTTAATATGAGCTCACTGGTCTGAATGACCCGCTAAGGGACCGAGCCAGAGGACATGGAGGAAAGGTTCTGGAACTGGAGATTCTGTGTGCGGGGGAGTCCGACCCTCTGGTACAAGGGCATTACTCAATCACCAACTCTACCTGAGGAGCGGAGGGGAAGGACTCCTGCTGGGAAACACCCCCCCAGGCTGGCTACAGATGGTTTAGTCCAGAATCCTCTTAACTTTCTGGAAGTTTTCCTTCTCCATGGACGAACTTTGTGAGATGAGATCTCCACTCTGTATGGACCTGTAAGGACCTGAGGAGCAGACATTTTAGTAGCAGGACCCCTAAACTGATACCCTGGGGGGGTAGACTCGCTGTGTTCAAGACTCTACTGCCCCCCTCTTTATCCTCCCTTCTCCTCATCACACCCCGATGCTCTCTCTGAACCCCCCCCCCCTTCTGGACCATCAGTTTATAGCAGTTACCCCCACTGCTCTGTATATACCCCAGTGGGTCTTTTCCCCATAGTGTTCTCTGCTAGTGCCATTCTGATTCTCATTGTTGTCTTCTTTGCAACGATCACTGCATTCTTAATCTTTTCACTGGTTCTTATTAACTGTACATACATAGATATTTTTTGAACATATGATGCTTGCTTTTTGGGTCAAGAGTAGACCTGATTTCCTTTGTACATTTCCCTTTGTTTGTCTTGGTTATGAGCGGTGTACAACACCTGTGTGGTCATGTCCTTGGTCCAATCCCCAATGGACCCCTAGACCCTACGCCCTAGGTACTTGTTGAGTGTTTAACAGCTGTCAGTAATCGCTCCACATTGCTCAGTAGTTTCACCATATTGCGCTAATACCAGTCAAATCCTCTCAGATCTCCACTAGTGTATAGGGTCTAGGGGTTGCTTTAAATTGGGCCCTCGGTGCCAGGTTCTGAGAGGTGACAACGGGTGTATTCATTAGTTAGACTGCTGCAAAATGTTTTGAAACTGAAACTGTTTACTTTAAATGGATAATGTTTTGCAACGAAAACGAGAGTTTCTATTGGACAAATTCAGGTAGGTCCCTCCCTGTTTGGTTCCTAGAGTAAACGGTTTCCGTTAAATAAATGTTTTGCAACAGTCAAAACTATTTGTAACGGTCTGCACCTAATGAATACACCTCACCACAGCAGGTCACACTGCTCTTCCTGCTTGACTATCCTAACTCATCTAACACCCACACACGTCACCGTGGAATAATTCTCTGGGCAATCTGCCACAACTTTATCACTGTTTAAAAAGAAGTAGAATTCAGATGCCATAAATGTCATAGCTCTGCATCGAAAATACAGATTGTATGGAAACTGTTGTACAAAATAAAAGTGCACAAATCTACACCCCCCCTGGCAAAAATGACCATGAACCTCATTTATAATCTAGTAGTGTGATTTAATTTAACTTTTCCTCAGTGTGTGTTAAGACTGTATTGCTCTGTGTACTAAACTATAGTTAAATCATCTCTTTATAGCACACCTTGTTGAAGAAAAGTTAATTGTCAAACTAACAGATTATAGAGGGTTACTGAATTTTTTTTGCACTCAGCAACTATTTTTTTGCACTATGAAAATGTTGCCCACACACACACACACACACACACGTTCAATAATTATGACTTCTCAACACCAGAGTGGAGCCGTATGTAATTCTATTGAATGAATGAAACGACCTGATGCACTGTGAGCTCAATGTGATGTGGGAGTCATTTGTCAACCAATAAAAATGAGACATAAAACATAATGATAATATATTTAATGTAAAGTTAGTTCATATGAAACATTTATCGAAAACATCTGTATAACTTATATGAATGTATTGTCTCGCTATACTGGACATATCCAACCAATGCATTTTACTGTAAAGCAATAATGTGAAAAAATTAAATTGCAAAAAGAATTCCTGAAAATGTCTCTCCTTGAATACCAGATTTTTTAAAAGTCACTTAAATGTAGCAATTTAGTATGGATTTGATAACTGTGCTTTGACTTGTATTTCTCAGCTGTAGTGTGTGTCTACATGCATGGGCATTAATATGGAGTTGCCACCCCCCTTTCCTGCTATAACAGCCTCTACTAATTTCCACTAGATGTTGGAACATTTTGATGCAGGGACTTGCTTCCATTCAGCCACGAGCATTAGTGAGGTCGGGCACTGATGTTGGGTGATTTAGGCCTGGCTTGCAGTCTGCGGTCCAAAGGTGTTCGATGGGGTTGAAGTCAGGGCTCTGTGCAGGCCAGTCAAGTTCTTCCACACAGATCTCGAAAAACCATGTCTGTATGGACCTCACTTTGTGCACAGGGTTATTGTCATGCTGAAACAGGAAAGGGCCTTCCCCAAACTGTTGCCACAAAGTTTGAAGCACAAAATAGTCTAGAATATCATTGTATGCTGTAGCTTTAAGATTTCCCTTCACTGGAACTATGGGGGCTAGCTCGAACCATGAAAAACAGCTCCAGACCATTATTCCTCCTCCAAACTTTACAGTTGGCACTATACATTTGGACAGGTAGCATTCTCCTGGCATCTGCCAAACTCACATTTGTGATTTTAGGCTTGTAGAAACCCATTTCCCAAAGCTGTTTGGAACTCTGTAGTGAGTGTTGCAACCGAGGACAGGCGGTCCCGTTCTGGGAGCTTGTATGGCCTACCACTTCGTAGCTGAGCTGTTGTTGCGCCGAGGACAGGCGGTCCCGTTCTGGGAGCTTGTATGGCCTACCACTTCGTAGCTGAGCTGTTGTTGCTCCGAGGCGTTTCCACTTCACAATAACAGAAATTACAGTTGACCAGGGCAGCTCTAGCAGGGCAGACATTTGTAGAAACTAGTATTTGATCGCAGCATACTTAGTTTTCACTGAATACGTATCAGCAGTCAAACTGTTTCAGAATTTTCATGTGAACTGCTACGGTACTTGGGTTCACCCATAGTAATAGTAATTTCAGACCTAGTGGTCTGCTGGTGTCTAACTGAAGACAGTCCTGTCCAGAAATGAAGCGTGAGCATCATGTAAGAGCTGCCTGACCATCACTGCCTTCCATTTTCCCTTAACTTAACTACACTGCTCAAAAAAATAAAGGGAACACTAAAATAACACATCCTAGATCTGAATGAATGAAATATTCTTATTAAATACTTTTTTTTCTTCACATAGTTGAATGTGCTGACAACAAAATCACACAAATCAATAATCAATCAAATTTGTCGACCCATGGAGGTCTGGATTTGGAGTCACACTCAAAATTAAAGTGGAAAACCACACTACAGGCTGATCCAACTTTGATGTAATGTCCTTAAAAGTCTAAATGAGGCTCAGTAGTATGTGTGGCCTCCACGTGCCTGTATGACCTCCCTACAACGCCTGTGCATGCTCCTGATGAGGAGGCAGACAGTCTCCTGAGGGATCTCCTCCCAGACCTGGACTAAAGCATCCGCCAACTCCTGGACAGTCTGTGGTGCAACGTGGCGTTGGTGGATGGTGTCCCAGATGTGCTCAATTGGATTCAGGTCTGGGGAACGGGCGGGCCAGTCCATAGCATCAATGCCTTCCTCTTGCAGGAACTGCTGACACACTCCAGCCACATGAGGTCTAGCATTGTCTTGCATTAGGAGGAACCCAGGGCCAACCGCACCAGCATATGATCTCACAAGGGGTCTGAGGATCTCATCTCGGTACCTAATGGCAGTGTGGCTACCTCTGGCGAGCACATGGAGGGCTGTGCGGCCCCCCAAAGAAATGCCACCCCACACCATGACTGACCCACAGCAAAACAGGTCATGCTGGAGGATGTTGCAGGCAGCAGAACGTTCTCCACGATGTCTTCAGACTGTCACGTCTGGCAGATGTGCTCAGTGTGAACCTGCTTTCATCTGTGAAGAGCACAGGGCGCCAGTGGCATATTTGCCAATCTTGGTGTTCTCTGGCAAATGCCAAACGTCCTGCACGGTGTTGGAATGTAAGCACAACCCCCACCTGTGGACGTCGGGCCCTCATACCACCCTCATGGAGTCTGTTTCTGACCGTTTGAGCAGACACATGCACATTTGTGGCCTGCTGGAGGTCATTTTGCAGGGCTCTGGCAGTGCTCCTCCTGCTCCTCCTTGCACAAAGGCGGAGGTAGCGGTCCTGCTGCTGTGTTGTTGCCCTCCTACGGCCTCCTCCACGTCTCCTGATGTACTGGCCTGTCTCCTGGAGTGCCTCTATGCTCTGGACACTACGCTGACAGACACAGCAAACCTTCTTGCCACAGCTCGCATTGATGTGCCATCCTGGATGAGCTGCACTACCTGAGCCACTTGTGTGGGTTGTAGACTCCGTCTCATGCTACCACTAAAGCACCGCCAGCATTCAAAAGTGACCAAAACATCAGCCAGGAAGCATAGGAACTGAGAAGTGGTCTGTGGTCACCACCTGCAGAACCACTCCTTTATTGGGGGTGTCTTGCTAATTGCCTATAATTTCCACCTGTTGTCTATTACATTTGCACAACAGCATGTGAAATGTATTGTCAATCAGTGTTGCTTCCTAAGTGGACAGTTTGATTTCACAGAAGTGTGATTGACTTGGAGTTACATTGTGTTGTTTAAGTGTTCCCTTTATTTTTTTGAGCAGTGTACTTCAATTGATTTACACTAACCTAATGGAAACTTCTTTAGTTTTGGCAGACTATTTGTTTAACTTAAAGGGATAGTTATCTCGAATTACAAAAGGACAGACTGCTTAAAGGGTAAGGAAACTAGTATATAATTTTGTAATATGGTTGGACTATCCCTTTAAGTGAAACTCTAATGCCAAAGCATAGCTCCGTTTCCATTCCAACTGCCTTTCCATTTCAATATTAACTTTGTTAGATCTAATCTTTTTCACCAAGATGGGTGACCATCTCTTGTTCCATCCACGCGCATCACGTCAGGGATCTGACTATCTGGATCTTGCAGCATATATGACCCAATGTAGCCAGTGATGTGTCTTCCTCTAACGAGACAGCCTCTTGGCTAGTATTTCACTGTTAACAAGCTTTTCTCACTCTCTCTCTCTCTTCTAGTCCCCTCTTCTCTACTGTGATCTTGTGCTCTGAAGATCCTCTTCTTCTCAATGGCCCCTAACAAGCGTTCCGTTTGGACTGCTTTATCTCATGAATATCTCTTTGCTCTCGCTCTCTCCTATTTGTCTCCTGTCTAAATCCTGAGAGAATGGCCTAGACTGTTTAGAAGTTTGGCCTATATAGATCTAGCAATCCAACTGCGCTTCTGGAGAAAAATGTTGTTCTTCCAGCCAGCTCTGTGGTAGTATTTTGGGGACATTTTGTTTTTGTTTGTTTTTCTGTTATTTTTTACATGGTCCTGCTGTTTCTGCAAATTGCTCTGCTCAAAGTGATGGATGGTGGGCATACTGGGCTGCTGTTGCCTGTTGTAGTGTACTTTGGGGCGGCAGCGTAGCCTAGTGGTTAGAGCGTTGGACTAGGAAGGTTGCGAGTTCAAACCCCCGAGCTGACAAGGTACAAATCTGTCGTTCTGCCCCTGAACAGGCAGTTAACCCACTGTTCCCAGGCCGTCATTGAAAATAAGAATATGTTCTTAACTGACTTGCCTGGTTAAATAAAGGTAAAATAAAAAATTAAAAAAAATAAACTTTGAGTGCCTCAGAGAAACTATGTACAAAAAGTTAATGTCAACATAATGTCAACATTACCCAATTCCTAATTCCTTGGTTGTACCTTGTAAAATGATGTCACCAAGATAAAGGGATGACTCGTACTGAATTTAATTCCCCTGCTCGATCCATTGGTACATATAGTCAGACTGTCGTCCTAGAAGTCCTTTCTGCTGATCCATTCAGTCAGACTGCCGTCCTAGAAGTCCCTTCTGCTGATCCATTCAGTCAGACTGCCGTCCTAGAAGTCCCTTCTGCTGATCCATTCAGTCAGACTGCCGTCCTAGATCCATTGACTCCTCCTTCCCTCCTGATCCATTGAATCCTAGTCCTTTCTGCTGATCCATTCAGTCAGACTGTCCTAGAAGACTGTCCCTTTCTTCCTGCTGATCCATTCAGTCAGACTGGCGTCCTAGAAGTCCTTTCCATCCTAGTCTCCTGATCCATTGACTGCCATCCTAGAAGTCCCTTCTGCTGATCCATTCAGTCAGACTGCCGTCCATTCAGTCAGACTGCCGTCCTAGAAGTTCTCCAGTCCTTTCTGCTGATCCATTCAGTCAGACTGGCGTCCTAGAAGTCCCTTCTCCTGATCCATTGACTGCCATCCTAGAAGTCCCTTCTGCCATTCAGATCCATTCAGTCAGACTGCCGTCCTAGAAGTCCTTCTCTGATCCAGTCCTGCCATTCCCTGCTGATCCATTCAGTCAGACTGCCGTCCTAGAAGTCCTTTCCATTCAGTCAGACTGATCCATTCAGTCAGACTGCCGTCCTAGAAGTCCTTTCTCCAGTCCTTTCTGCTGATCCATTCAGTCAGACTGGCGTCCTAGAAGTCCTTTCTGATCCATGATCCATTCCCTTCTGCTGATCCATTCAGTCAGACTGCCCTTCTGCTGATCCATTCAGAAAGTCCTTTCTCCAGTCCTTTCTGCTGATCCATTCAGTCAGACTGCCATCCTAGAAGTCCCTTCTGCTGATCCATTCAGTCAGACTGCCATCCTAGAAGTCCCTTCTGCTGATCCATTCAGTCAGACTGCCGTCCTAGAAGTCCTTTCTCCAGTCCTTTCTGCTGATCCATTCAGTCAGACTGCCATCCTAGAAGTCCCTTCTGCTGATCCATTCAGTCAGACTGCCATCCTAGAAGTCCCTTCTGCTGATCCATTCAGTCAGACTGCCATCCTAGAAGTCCCTTCTGCTGATCCATTCAGTCAGACTGCCATCCTAGAAGTCCCTTCTGCTGATCCATTCAGTCAGACTGCCGTCCTAGAAGTCCCTTCTGCTGATCCATTCAGTCAGACTGCCATCCTAGAAGTCCTTTCTGCTGATCCATTCAGTCAGACTGCCATCCTAGAAGTCCCTTCTGCTGATCCATTCAGTCAGACTGCCGTCCTAGAAGTCCTTTCTCCAGTCCTTTCTGCTGATCCATTCAGTCAGACTGCCGTCCTAGAAGTCCTTTCTGCTGATCCATTCAGACTGCCATCCTAGTCCTTTCTCCAGTCCTTCTGCTGATCCATTCAGTCAGACTGCCATCCTAGAAGTCCTTTCTCCTGATCCATTGACTGCCATCCTAGAAGTCCCTTCTGCTGATCCATTCAGTCAGACTGCCATCCTAGAAGTCCTTTCTCCTGATCCATTCAGTCAGACTGCCATCCTAGAAGTCCTTTCTCCTGATCCATTCAGTCAGACTGCCGTCCTAGAAGTCCTTTCTCCTGATCCATTCAGTCAGACTGCCATCCTAGAAGTCCTTTCTGCTGATCCATTCAGTCAGACTGCCGTCCTAGAAGTCCTTTCTCCTGATCCATTCAGTCAGACTGCCGTCCTAGAAGTCCTTTCTGCTGATCCATTCAGTCAGACTGCCATCCTAGAAGTCCTTTCTGCTGATCCATTCAGTCAGACTGCCATCCTAGAAGTCCCTTCTGCTGATCCATTCAGTCAGACTGCCATCCTAGAAGTCCTTTCTGCTGATCCATTCAGTCAGACTGCCATCCTAGAAGTCCCTTCTGCTGATCCATTCAGTCAGACTGCCATCCTAGAAGTCCCTTCTGCTGATCCATTCAGTCAGACTGCCGTCCTAGAAGTCCCTTCTGCTGATCCATTCAGTCAGACTGCCATCCTAGAAGTCCTTTCTGCTGATCCATTCAGTCAGACTGCCATCCTAGAAGTCCCTTCTGCTGATCCATTCAGTCAGACTGCCGTCCTAGAAGTCCTTTCTCCAGTCCTTTCTGCTGATCCATTCAGTCAGACTGCCGTCCTAGAAGTCCTTTCTCCAGTCCTTTCTGCTGATCCATTCAGTCAGACTGGCGTCCTAGAAGTCCTTTCTCCTGATCCATTGACTGCCATCCTAGAAGTCCCTTCTGCTGATCCATTCAGTCAGACTGGCGTCCTAGAAGTCCTTTCTCCTGATCCATTGACTGCCATCCTAGAAGTCCTTTCTGCTGATCCATTGCCATCCTAGTCAGATCCATTCAGTCAGACTGCCATCCTAGAAGTCCTTTCTCCCAGTCCTTAGAAGTCCTTTCTCTGATCCATTCAGTCAGACTGCCGTCCTAGAAGTCCTTTCCATTCCAGTCCTTTTTCTGCTGATCCATTCAGTCAGACTGCCGTCCTAGAAGTCCTTTCTGCTCCAGTCCCTTCTGCTGATCCATTCAGTCAGACTGCCATCCTAGAAGTCCCTTCTGCTGATCCATTCAGTCAGACTGCCATCCTAGAAGTCCCTTCTGCTGATCCATTCAGTCAGACTGCCGTCCTAGAAGTCCTTTCTGCTGACGTCAAAGTGAGGAGCGTTGTACAAAACAAGTCATTAGCGAATGGATCGTCTCCAACCAATCGAGAGCATCAAAGCTAATTACTATTTCTGAAACGCCGCTTTACCCACGTGTGTTCTGGCTCTGGCCACACCAAAAGGTTTCTGTGACCAATCTCAATGGCTTGAATGTGTTCATGTTCGAGATGCAGGTGGGAGGTGATCAGATTCAGATCGTGTTCCCCTGCTCAGACGTTTCTGACACATGACAGATCTTACAATGCCTGAATATGTATTTTACATAGCAGCTAACAACATACAGTATGTTATAGCAATCTTGTGCCTGACTGCACAGTTGATGACGTGGCAGCAACCATTGGTTGATGCAATGCAACATCTGAGCAACCATTGGTTGATGCAATGCAGCGTCAGGGGAACCCGACTCCAGATTCATCGTGGAGAAGAAACGTTAGAGTGGGCGTGGCGTTTGTCCGGAGTGATGTGTCTGGGTAGCCAGACAAGGTCTGAATACTGTTTCATTTAATGTGTCTTCTAAAACTCTGTGTGAACCTTGTATTTCAATTACATTAAAAAGCAATTGCAAAAAAAATGGAGGTCAGTGATTGTCACCCATTCTGAAAAGCAGATTTATTAAAGATAGATTTCCAGAGACACGCACCATCATATTAATTCTTATTTGTGTTTATTCCTATTTTATCATTTAGATACGACATGCAGGGAGAAATAACCATGTCACTGAATTAATAGACTTTCAGAGACTGCAGTGTGACTCTCCAGGGTGGTTTTAAATTAGGGCATGGAAACAGAAAACGTTTTATTAAGTTTTGCAACAAAAAACATGTTCCATGGTTCATTGTGATGTGCATAGTCTCCACCCCGGTCACTCCCTAGCGGTTTTGACTAGATAGAATACAAATGATGTAAAAATTGACTTTTTGTAGCAGGTTAGGATGGTTAGGTTAAGGTTAGGGAAAGGGTTAGGGTTAGGGCTAGCTAAAATGCAAAAGTTTGAAACTTTTTATGTCAATTTGACATAAACTGGCATATTTATAGTGTCATTGTCTCTATGGAATATTTCCTTCCTGGATTATTACACAGACTATATTAGTTAATCACTCTGTCCTTTAAAGGACTGAGACGTTATTGCTCAATGTTAAAGGACGGAGACGTTATTGTTCAACGTTAAAGGACGGAGACGTTATTGCTCAACGTTAAAGGAAGGAGACGTTATTGCTCAACGTTAAAGGACGGAGACGTTATTGCTCAACGTTAAAGGAAGGAGACGTTATTGCTCAACGTTAAAGGAAGGAGACGTTATTGCTCAACGTTAAAGGACGGAGACGTTATTGCTCAACGTTAAAGGAGGGAGACGTTATTGCTCAACGTTAAAGGAGGGAGACGTTATTGCTCAACGTTAAAGGAGGGAGACGTTATTGCTCAACGTTAAAGGAGGGAGACGTTATTGCTCAACGTTAAAGGACGGAGACGTTATTGCTCAACGTTAAAGGACGGAGACGTTATTGTTCAACGTTAAAGGACGGAGATGTTATTGTTCAACGTTAAAGGACGGAGACGTTATTGTTCAACGTTAAAGGACAGACGTTATTGCTCAACGTTAAAGGAAGGAGATGTTATTGCTCAACGTTAAAGGAAGGAGACATTATTGCTCAACGTTAAAGGACGGAGACGTTATTGTTCAACGTTAAAGGACAGACGTTATTGCTCAACGTTAAAGGAAGGAGACGTTATTGCTCAACGTTAAAGGACGGAGACGTTATTGCTCAACGTTAAAGGACGGAGACGTTATTGTTCAACGTTAAAGGACAGACGTTATTGCTCAACGTTAAAGGAAGGAGACGTTATTGCTCAACGTTAAAGGAAGGAGACGTTATTGCTCAACGTTAAAGGACTGAGACGTTATTGCTCAACGTTAAAGGAGGGAGACGTTATTGCTCAACGTTAAAGGACGGAGACGTTATTGCTCAACGTTAAAGGACGGAGACGTTATTGTTCAACGTTAAAGGACAGACGTTATTGCTCAACGTTAAAGGACGGAGACGTTATTGCTCAACGTTAAAGGACGGAGAAGTTATTTTGCATTTCCATCTGTGTTTCAGAGAGTACGTCTTTTGGAGTTGAGTTAGGAGGATTCTAGTTTGATACTGCATGACATCTGATTCATTTGTGATTATATATATGTTTTATATGATGTTTGTTCCCTCCCATGTTTTTGTATTGGGTTTAGTCCTGACTGACCATTATAAAACAAATCAGCCTTTCTTGTTGGCTAGTCCTTGTAGTCCCTCCCTGTTTCAGTCCATTTTCTTCCTTTTGGTGACGAATGAACACAACCCATATCTAGACAGTTATTTGGTCAGGAAATCTTTACAATGAGCTGTAGAGGTGAGGATTGATGAGTCTCACTGCTATAGGACCACAGCACTCCACCTAGTCACTGGGTATGGAGTTGGGAAACAAGAAAGAAACTCATTTTAAACCATGAATCCCAGCGGTTAGATGGGATGTCCGGGCAGGATGCTGGTAGCACGCTTCGGGTTTGTTCGGTTTAATAGGGCCACACACCTCAGTCATGAGTAATGACCAAGCACACAGACGCATAAGTGTTGGTCAGGGTCCAAGACATACATTTGCTGCTGAAATATAGATTAATGAATTGTGTGCTCAGAGCATTGTGTCTTCGACTCTGTCTTAGAGAGAGAGAAAGGGTAAAGCAAAAACTGAATTTGGTAGTGAGAGGCCTAAATGGATGGCATAGGTCTCAATGGATATTTTGGCACTGTCATGATATGATCCATAATTTAGACAAAGTGTTTTACTGCTTTAGAGAGAGACCTGTTAACACTGTTATATTAGCTTCATATTGTAATGCAGAGACCTGTTACTGGGTTGTGTCTAGTGTTGAGAATCCAATGGGCCGTCCCTAGTGGACTACTGGTCACAGTGCACCCAACGCTCTGTCTAACCGTTAATAATCCTGTTAATAAACTCTGCTTTCACACCACCCAAAATAGTTTTATAAATACAAAAAGATGCACCATTTTAACACAGATTCCCACTGAGGCGTTTTGTGTTGCACATTTACCTGAACGAGGCTACGACACTTCCTGAACTAAAATGTTGTTACACCACAAAAAACCTCTGTAGAGATCTGTAGTAAAACGGTGCACAGTAAGTGTGTCTTTTGTATTTGTAAAGTCATTTTGGGATAATAACGAAGTCGTGTTCAAGCCCTACGGGCCCTGGTCATATGTAGTGCACGAAGACGGGAATAGGGTGCCATTTGGGATGATCATCTCTCTCTCGGTGTTGATGAGGCCTCTAGTGGCGAAGGTGTGATTGATATGTACCCACCAAAGGCAGCGCTCCAGTACCTGTATGTTCATATAGATGGGACTCTTGCTCACGTTGGGAAGTGGTATTTGTGCTCAGGACAGCTAGCGTGGCTAACGAAGTGATTTAAAGGTTTGTAGCGTAGTAGAGTAGACGATGCTCACGTTGGGAAGTGGTATTTGTGCTCAGGACAGCTAGCGTGGCTAACGAAGTGATTTAAAGGTTTGTAGCGTAGTAGAGTAGACGATGCTCACGTTGGGAAGTGGTATTTGTGCTCAGGACAGCTAGCGTGGCTAACGAAGTGATTTAAAGGTTTGTAGCGTAGTAGAGTAGACGATGCTCACGTTGGGAAGTGGTATTTGTGCTCAGGACAGCTAGCGTGGCTAACGAAGTGATTTAAAGGTTTGTAGCGTAGTAGAGTAGACGATGCTCACGTTGGGAAGTGGTATTTGTGCTCAGGACAGCTAGCGTGGCTAACGAAGTGATTTAAAGGTTTGTAGCGTAGTAGAGTAGACGATGCTCACGTTGGGAAGTGGTATTTGTGCTCAGGACAGCTAGCGTGGCTAACGAAGTGATTTAAAGGTTTGTAGCGTAGTAGAGTAGACAATGCTCACGTTGGGAAGTGGTATTTGTGCTCAGGACAGCTAGCGTGGCTAACGAAGTGATTTAAAGGTTTGTAGCGTAGTAGAGTAGACGATGCTCACGTTGGGAAGTGGTATTTGTGCTCAGGACAGCTAGCGTGGCTAACGAAGTGATTTAAAGGTTTGTAGCGTAGTAGAGTAGACGATGCTCACGTTGGGAAGTGGTATTGTGCTCAGGGTAGAGCAGAGGATGGAGCAGCCGGATGGAGATCAGAGAAGCAGTCAAGTCAGCAGGTTGGTCAACACCTACAACACCCGCACTTGCTCACTCTCCTGAGGCGCCTCTCGTCTCCATGCATGCCGTGCTGAATTAATGTTGTCGAAATTGAATATTTCACAAAAGTTAGAGATGCTACATAAATCACAGGTAGATGGAGAGAGGAAAGCGCTTTCACGACCCTATTACGTATGGAGGGAGCACAATTAACTTCCTGATGCACAAGCTCTGGTTGATTTATGAATGTGTCTGGCGCTGCGAAGGGGTCTCGCTAAGGTGAGCTCCTGCTGAGGCGGCAACAGGTAATTTATTCCCTTTCCCAAGTTTGCCATTTACTTCCTCTCTCCTTTATCCACTGGGCTGGCAAGATTTATTCAAACAAAAGTGTTCATCTAACATCGTGTGGTGTCTTATCGGGACAGCTGGGTCGTGAGATAGAGACCTACCGAGAGCAAGGCTTAGATGTAACAAACCCATATTTATGCCATCTAGTAAGGCCAGTGACGTTGACAATGGTAGTCAGGCATGTTTCCTCTCTAATCCTAAAGCTAAAGTCTACATTTGAAAGGCCACTGCTAAAAAGAGAATTGGCATTCTTCCAATTGCTGTTATCTGGTTCTCTCTCTCTCTCTGCCATATCTCTCCCTCCCTCTCTCTCTCTCTCTCTCTCTCTCTGTCATATCTCTCCCTCTCTCTCTCTCTCTCTGTCATATCTCTCTCTCTCTCTCTCTCTCTCTCTCTCTCTCTGTCATATCTCTCTCTCTCTCTCTCTCTCTCTCTCTCTCTCTCTCTCTCTGTCATATCTCTCCCTCTCTCTCTCTCTGTCATATCTCTCCCTCTCTCTCTCTCTCTCTCTCTCTGTCATATCTCTCTCTCTCTCTCTCTCTCTCTCTCTCTCTGTCATATCTCTCTCTCTCTCTCTCTCTCTCTCTCTCTCTTTCATATCTCTCCCTCTCTCTCTCTATCTGTCATATCTCTCCCTCTCTCTCTGTCATCTGTCATATCTCTCCCTCTCTCTCTCTCTGGCATCTCTCTCTCTCTCTGTCATCTCTCTCTGTCATCTCTCTCTCTCTCTCTCTCTCTCTCTCTCTCTCTCTCTCTCTCTCTCTCTCTCTCATCTCTCTCTCTCTCTCTGTCATCTCTCTCTCTCTCTGTCATCTCTCTCTCTCTCTTTCTCTGTCATGCTCTCTCTGTCATCTCTCTCTCTCTCAATTAAATTCAATTCAATGGCTTTATTGGCATGGGAAACATGTGTTAACATTGCCAAAGCAAGTGAGGTAGATAATATATAACAGTATATATATAATAATATATTAACAGTAAACATTACACATACAGAAGTTTCAAAACAACATCTTGCTGCTGTGATGGCACACTGTGGAATTTCACCCAGTAGATATGGGAGTTTATCAAAATTGGATTTGTTTTCGAATTCTTTGTGCATCTGTGTAATCTGAGGGAATTATGTGTCTCTAATATTGTCATACATTGGGCAGGAGGTTAGGAAGTGCAGCTCAGTTTCCACCTCATTTTGTGGGCAGTGAGCACATAGCCTGTCTTCTCTTGAGAGCCATGTCTGCCTATGGTGGCCTTTCTCAATAGCAAGGCTATCTCTCTCTCTCTCTCTCTCTCTCTCTCTGTCATATCTCTCGCTCTCTCTGTCATATCTCTCTCATATCTCTCTCTCTCTCTCTCATCTCTCCCTCCGTCATCTCTCTCTCTCTTCTCTCTCCTCTCTCTCACACACTAAAATAACACATCCTAGATCTGAATGAATGAAATATTCTTAGTAAATATTTTTTCTTTACATAGTTGAATGTGCTAACAACAAAATTACACAGTCTGTGGTGCAACGTGACGTTGGTGGATGGAGCGAGACATGATGTGCTCAATTGGATTCAGGTCTGGGGAACGGGCAGTCCAGTCCATAGCATCAATGCCTTCCTCTTGCAGGAACTGCTGACACACTCCAGACACATGAGGTCTAGCATTGTCTTGCATTAGGAGGAACCCAGGGCCAACCGCACCAGCATATGGTCTCACAAGGGGTCTGAGGATCTCATCTCGGTACCTAATGTCAGTCAGGCTACCTCTTGCGAGCACATGGAGGGCTGTGCGGCCCCCCAAAGAAATTCCACCCCACACCATGACTGACCCACCGCTAAACCGGTCATGCTGGAGGATGTTGCAGGCAGCAGAACGTTCTCCACGGCGTCTCCAGACTCTGTCACGTCTCGCATTGATGTGCCATCCTGGATGAGCTGCACTACCTGAGCCACTTGTGTGGGTTGTAGACTCCGTCTCATGCGACCACTAGAGTGAAAGCACCGCCAGTATTCAAAAGTGACCAAAACATCAGCCAGGAAGCATGGTAACTGAGAAGTGGTCTGTGGTCACCACCTGCAGAACCACTCCTTTATTAGGGGTGTCTTGCTAATTGCCTATAATTTCCACCTGTTGTCTATTCCATTTGCACAACAGCATGTGAAATGTATTGTCAATCAGTGTTGCTTCCTAAGTGGACAGTTTGATTGCACAGAAGTGTGATTGACTTGGAGCTACATTGTGTTGTTTAAGTGTTCCCTTTATTTTTTAGAGCAGTGTATATATCAATTCAATTCAAGGGGCTGTATGGCATGGAAAACATGTTAACATTGTCAAAGCAAGTGAGGTAGATAATATACAAAAGTGAAATAAAAGTAACAGTAAACATTAAACATACAGAAGTTTCAAAAAGATAAAGACATTAAAAATGTCATTGTGTGTATATATACAGTGTTGTAACAATGTACAAATGGTTAAAGTACACAAGGGAAAAGCATAAATATGAGTTGTATTTACAATGGTGTTTGTTCTTCACTGGTTGCCCTTTTCTTGTGGTAACAGATCACAAATATTGCTGTTGTGATGGCACACTGTGGTATTTCACCCAGTAGATATGGGAGTTTATCAAAATTGGGTTTGTTTTCGAATTCTTTGTGGATCTGTGTAATCTGAGAGAAATATGTGTCTCTAATATGGTCATACATTGGACAGGAGGTTAGGAAGTGCAGCTCAGTTTCCACCTCATTTTGTGTGCAGTGAGCACATAGACTGTCTTCTCTTGAGAGCCATGTCTGCCTTCGGCGGCCTTTCTCAATAGCAAGGCTATGCTCACTGTTACTGTACATAGTCAAAGCATTCCTTAAGTTTGGGTCAGTCACAGTGGTCAGGTATTCTGCCACTGTGTACTCTTTGTTTAGGGCCAAATAGCATTCTAGTTTGCTCTGTTTTTTTGTTAATTCTTTCCAATGTGTCAAGTAATTATCTTTTTGTTTTCTCATGATTTGATTGGGTCTAATTGTGCTGCTGTCCTGGGGCTCTGTGGGGTGTGTTTGTGTTTGTGAACAGAGCCCCAGGACCAGCTTGCTTAGGGGACTCTTCTCCAGGTTCATCTCTCTGTAGGTGATGGCTTTGTTATGGAAGGTTTGGGAATCGCTTCCTTTTAGGTGGTTGTAGAATTTAACGTCTCTTTTCTGGATTTTGATAATTAGTGGGTATCGGCCTAATTCTGCTCTGCATGCATTATTTGGTGTTCTACATTGTACACAGAGGACATTTTTGCAGAATTCTGCATGCAGAGTCTCAATTTGGTGTTTGTCCCATTTTGTGAACTCTTGGTTGGTGAGCGGACCCCAGACCTCACAACTATAAAGGGCAATGGGCTCTATGACTGATTCTAGTATTTTTAGCCAGATCCTAATTGGTATGTTGAATTTTATGTTCCTTTTGATAGAATGCCCTTTTTGCCTTGTCTCTCAGATCGTTCACAGCTTTGTGGAAGTTACCTGTGGCGCTGATGTTTGTCATATCTCTCACCTCTCTCTCTCTCTCCCCCCCATCTCTCTCTCTCTCTCGCTCTCTCTCTCTCCCCCCCATCTCTCTTTCTCTCTCTCTCTCTCTTTCTCTCTCTCTCATTATTGCTCTCTCTCTCTCTCCCTCTTCTCTTCTCATCTTTCTCTCTCTCTCTCTCTCGTTATTGCTCTCTCTCTCTCTAATATATATATTAATATATATATATATATATATATATCCCTCTTCTCAACCTGCCCGCTTGACCCTATCCCCTCCTCTCTTCTCCAGACCATTTCCGGAGACCTTCTCCCTTACCTCACCTCGCTCATCAACTCATCCCTGACCGCTGGCTACGTCCCTCCCGTCTTCAAGAGAGCGAGAGTTGCACCCCTTCTGAAAAAACCTACACTCGATCCCTCCGATGTCAACAACTACAGACCAGTATCCCTTCTCTCTTTTCTCTCCAAAACTCTTGAGCGTGCCGTCCTTGGCCAGCTCTACCGCTATCTCTCTCAGAATGACCTTCTTGATCCAAATCAGTCAGGTTTCAAGACTAGTCATTCAACTGAGACTGCTCTTCTCTGTATCACGGAGGCGCTCCGCACTGCTAAAGCTAACTCTCTCTCCTCTGCTCTCATCCTTCTAGACCTATCGGCTGCCTTCGATACTGTGAACCATCAGATCCTCCTCTCCACCCTCTCCGAGCTGGGCATCTCCGGCGCGGCCCACGCTTGTTGCGTCCTACCTGACAGGTCGCTCCTACCAGGTGGCGTGGCGAGAATCTGTCTCCTCACCACGCGCTCTCACCACTGGTGTCCCCCAGGGCTCTGTTCTAGGCCCTCTCTTATTCTCGCTATACACCAAGTCACTTGGCTCTGTCATAACCTCACATGGTCTCTCCTATCATTGCTATGCAGACGACACACAATTAATCTTCTCCTTTCCCCCTTCTGATGACCAGGTGGCGAATCGCATCTCTGCATGTCTGGCAGACATATCAGTGTGGATGACGGATCACCACCTCAAGCTGAACCTCAGCAAGACGGAGCTCCTCTTCCTCCCGGGGAAGGACTGCCCGTTCCATGATCTCGCCATCACGGTTGACAACTCCATTGTGTCCTCCTCCCAGAGCGCTAAGAACCTTGGCGTGATCCTGGACAACACCCTGTCGTTCTCAACTAACATCAAGGCGGTGTCCCGTTCCTGTAGGTTCATGCTCTACAACATCCGCAGAGTACGACCCTGCCTCACACAGGAAGCGGCGCAGGTCCTAATCCAGGCACTTGTCATCTCCCGTCTTGATTACTGCAACTCGCTGTTGGCTGGGCTCCCTGCCTGTGCCATTAAACCCCTACAACTCATCCAGAACGCCGCAGCCCGTCTGGTGTTCAACCTTCCCAAGTTCTCTCACGTCACCCCGCTCCTCCGCTCTCTCCACTGGCTTCCAGTTGAAGCTCGCATCCGCTACAAGACCATGGTGCTTGCCTACGGAGCTGTGAGGGGAACGGCACCTCAGTACCTCCAGGCTCTGATCAGGCCCTACACCCAAACAAGGGCACTGCGTTCATCCACCTCTGGCCTGCTCTCCTCCCTACCACTGAGGAAGTACAGTTCCCGCTCAGCCCAGTCAAAACTGTTCGCTGCTCTGGCCCCCCAATGGTGGAACAAACTCCCTCACGACGCCAGGACAGCGGAGTCAATCACCACCTTCCGGAGACACCTGAAACCCCACCTCTTCAAGGAATACCTAGGATAGGGTAAGTAAGGGTAAGTAATCCTTCTCACCCCCTTCTCCCCCCAAAAAAAAAATATTTAGATGCAAGTGGCTGTTCCACTGGATGTCATAAGGTGTATGCACCAATTTGTAAGTCGCTCTGGATAAGAGCGTCTGCTAAATGACTTAAATGTAATGTAATATTCTCTCCTCTCTCTCGCTCACTCTCGGTCTCGCTCTCTCACATTCTCTTTTCTCATCTGTCTCTATTTCTCTCTCTGTGTGTTTTATTATGGTAGGTTAAAGGTTACTGTCACTTTCAGACCAGTCAGTTGATGTTGATGGTGCCACTGAAACACACTGGAGAATCATCAGAATGCTGGTACCTGTGGTTGATCTTTGCATGGGTCATTCTGGGTACACAATGGTACATTGTTCACGTGGCTGAACTTTTCTTCTCTCTCCATAATGCCAGGGTTGGCCAATGAAACAATGTTTCCATGGCAACAGAAAATAGCCCACCAACCACCATGGAAGAGTTCAGACAAGAGAAAATAAAAAAGATGTCTTAGGAAAAAGTGGATTCAAGTGAGTTGGTCTGCAAAAATGTTTAAATCCATTTTCTTTAGAAAAAGAGAAATGAGAGTGACTCTATTTTGTTATAGACAGAAGTACAATCTGCTCAGAATGGATAAATATTCTGTCAACCTTGGAACTTGGGTTTTTTAATGTTCCATTCCTCTTCCCTATAATGCTGAGTCCTACAACAAGACAAGTCTCTGTCATGTAGCCTCCCAATCAGAGATTGTGGAGGTAAGAATAAGACAAAGCGCTCACATTCTTTGAATACTTTTATTAAAACATACACATTTAATAAATAATGTACATGTAATAATAACGATAATAATAATAATACTTTAATACTCACTTCATCAATTAAGTAGAAATAGTTTTCAGTTTTCAGGTTGGATTGTACATTTATATTCAAACGTTTGTCAATGAGGCTGTCTGCACTCTGCATTCTTTGACTTCAAGGCTTTACTTGTGGAGGAAAGTACAGGAAGGTTTCTTTCACACCCACTGATTACTATTATTATTATTACGGATCCTGCTACCAGTCACTTTTTCCTAAACCCCACCTACATGTACATATCTACCTCAAATACTTCCGTATCCTGCACATTGTACATTTGGTATTGGCACTGACCCTGTATATAGCTTCCTTTCTTATTTCCCATGTTTTATTTATATAATAATCATTATTAGTATAATTTGTTAAATAAAATGTATTATTAGTTATAATATTTTGATATTGATTACAGCGCTGCTGGGTACATTTGGAAGTGAAGCATTTCACTGTACTTGTGCATGTGACAAGACTTGAACTTGAAATACAGTTTCACACGAGCACCCCTCTGCCCCCTCACACGTGTGCACACACACACACACACACACACACACACACACACACACACACACACACACACACACACACACACACACACACACACACACACACACACACACACACACACACACACACACAAGCACACACACACGCAGAATCACACACACTGTTGGCTGCCTCAAATAGAGTGTATAGTGCTGAGCTCTGGTGCTTTTAGCATACATTTGGTCGAAAAGCGTCACACTGACCCGAGGCAGCAGACCATTTGGTCGTAAAGCATCACACTGACCGAGGCAGCAGACCATTTGGTCGTAAAGCATCACACTGACCCGAGGCAGCAGACCATTTGGTCGTAAAACGTCACGCTGACCGAGGCAGCAGACCATTTGGTCGTAAAACGTCACATTGACCGAGGCAGCAGACCATTTGGTCGTAAAACGTCACACTGACCGAGGCAGCAGACCATTTGGTCGTAAAACTTCACACAGGCCGAGGCAGCAGACTTCAGTTAGCTCCTTTCTCAGCAGAATTAAAGTAGAGGCTGAATTCTCACCCTTCTTATTGACCCTTTCTCCTTCCCTTCCTCTCCATCCTCTCTTCCTCCACTTCAACTTAGTGCTTCTGCAGGGTGAGTGGTATACCTCCTTTTTAAGGACTACAAAGAAAAAAGCCACGCAATGGACAGTCGAAAGGGGTTTTAGAAAATCACAGATATTCAGAGAGGAACAAATTGTAAAATGTACTGTTACATTACTCAGCTGCAGAATAAAATAGTTCATTTAAAAACAAATAAAACCACATCAGTTCGCTCTTGTCAGAATCAAGACGGTGAATTTGTATCCTTCTCCAATAGACAGACAGGCAGACAGAGGCTGAAAATATCCCTCTAGTTGTTATATCCTCTGTTCAAGTGGGCTTGATAGGCAGGAGAATACCATCCTGTCATGAAACCCACATTTCTCTTAATACCAAACTCTCAGAGACTGGATAGACAGAACGAGTCACTGTAGTTAGTCATTGTAGTTAGTCACTGTAGTTAGTCACTGACGGCAGCGGTGGCAATGCTCCGCTGGTGTCCAGACAGTCTAGTGCTGGCGGTCATGTTTCCATGTGTCGCGCTGGCGAGGGTTCGTGGGGAAGATTTGTGGAGTTGGCTAGAGGCTGCGAGTGGGACGTGTGGGGTGTATGTCCGTGGCCCACAGAGTTCTGCTGCAGCTCCAACGCCATGGCGTTCTGTGGTTGAGGGAACTCCTTCACTTGACGCCGGTACTCCAGGAAGGTGGATGCCTTCGTGGCGATCGCCACCACGTTCTTGCCGACGAAGATGGTGGAGACTCTACTGTCCTGGAACAGCACCATGTTGACTCCGCGGATCAGGATAGTGACCACGTTGATGGTAATCAGGCTGAGGACAGGGTAGAGCATCATCTTCTGGAGCGACACGTGTTCTCCTTGCGTGGAGATCTCGCTGAGGGAGACGCAGGGCAGGGTGAGGAGAAGGACGTAGCAGTAGAAGAACATCAGCCCCTCGGCCCAGATGGGCAGGCCGGTCCGCTGAGGCTCCCACAGGTTGGCCTGGATGTCCAGAAGATCCAGAAGATCTAGAGCCACCCAGAAGATCCTCCCCCGCATGTCCTCCTTCTTCCTGAAGGTCCTCACGTACTCCATGCTGTCCAGAGCCACTAGAACCAAGTAAAGCCCCGGGACACACACAGACAGTAGCAGAGTCAAGGCTTTCCGGGCCACCGTCTCCAGGGACTTCCTATCGGCCTTGCAGTTCTGGAAGATGAAGTAGAGCTTGATTTCCAGTACAAAGATGTAGAGGAACCAGAGAATCATTGCGTAGCCGCGACGGGCCGTGCGTACCTCGGCGCCCACCCACACGGCCACGTAGCGCAGCACGATGAGGAAGCAGATGTCCCCGACCAACACAATGATACACACGCCAATCTTCCTGGGCCCCTGGTTCTGCTCCACCAGGTAGGCATCCATGAAGGCCATACTGGTCATGATGACGATGGTGGTCAGGCACACGTGGCGTTTGTCAGGGGGCGGCAACACCATGGTGAGGAGCTGACCGCCCACTGGCTCTCACCTCCAGTCCACGGCTTCCGAGTTTAGAAATAGAACAGGTTCAGAAAAAGGGACATGGCCATGTCGTAAATGTCAAAGGGGGATAACGGTTATCCCTGGGGGATGCCAGTGAGTCATAGTCAGTCCAGTGAGAGTCAGTCCAGTGAGTGTCAGTCCAGGAAGAGTCAGTCCAGGGAGAGAGAGTCCAGGGAGAGTCAGTTCTGTGAGAGTCAGTCCAGGGAGAGACAGTCCAGGAAGAGTCAGTTCTGTGAGAGTCAGTCCAGTGAGAGACAGTCCAGGAAGAGTCAGTTCTGTGAGAGTCAGTCCAGGAAGAGTCAGTTCTGTGAGAGGCAGTCCACTGATGAAAAACAGCGAAGTTAGGGGGGTCAGTCTTTGCACGGCTGCTGTCAGGTGATTTTTCTCAAGCCATGTGAATTCAGGAATATCATCTCATCACTCAGTGCAGTTCCATTGATCCACCTCTGCTAGTAAAGCAGGCGCCTCTTAGGCTGACGATCCATGACTCATACTGGAGCTAATCTACACACTCAGGGGGAGTGGAGGATACACAGAGGGGTGTGTATAGGACACAGTGGTGCAATGGGAGGTTATATGGGGCAGTGTGTGTGGCTCCGTCCCTCAGTGAGTGTGGCTCAGTCCCTCAGTGTGTGTGGCTCCGTCCCTCAGTGAGTGTGGCTTAGTCCCTCAGTGTGTGTGTCTCCGTCCCTCAGTGAGTGTGTCTCCGTCCCTCAGTGAGTGTGTCTCCGTCCCTCAGTGAGTGTGTCTCCGTCCCTCAGTGAGTGTGTCTCCGTCCCTCAGTGAGTGTGTCTCCGTCCCTCAGTGAGTGTGTCTCCGTCCCTCAGTGAGTGTGTCTCCGTCCCTCAGTGAGTGTGTCTCCGTCCCTCAGTGAGTGTGTCTCCGTCCCTCAGTGAGTGTGTCTCCGTCCCTCAGTGAGTGTGTCTCCGTCCCTCAGTGAGTGTGTCTCCGTCCCTCAGTGAGTGTGTCTCCGTCCCTCAGTGTGTGTGGCTCAGTCCCTCAGTGAGTGTGTCTCCGTCCCTCAGTGTGTGTGGCTCAGTCCCTCAGTGAGTGTGTCTCCGTCCCTCAGTGTGTGTGGCTCCGTCCCTCAGTGAGTGTGGAGGCTGAGAGAGATTATTTTGTTCAGTGTGTGTAGGAGTCACTCTATGGGGCAGCACTGGGCACGGGTGTGCAGTGTGTGTGGCTTTGTCCAGTGGTGCAGTGTGTGTGTATTTGTGAATGTGAAAGTGAGAGAGGAGTCTGCAATGGCCAGATCCCCAGTAGCCATAAATCACAGAGACACGGAAGAGGGATCAGCGCCCCGTGGGGCCCTGCATCCAACGCCGGCTTCCCAAGAGGGAGGTTCTAACACTGGACCAGAGACCCAGCATCCTCTCTCCCCTCTGCCACGTGCCGGCTTCGTCACGGCCTGGGGGAGAAAACAAGAGAGGGGAAGGGAGGGAGGGAGGGATACAGAAAGAGAACTGTCAGCATAACTGGACTATATAACTCTGTGCTCATTGCCAAAGGCAGCAGGCAGTCCTCGTGCCAGGAGCCAGGCAATGTGTCAGTGTGGTTAAGCTGTAGTCTTGTCTCTTACACTTTAGGGAAGGAGGAATATGGTGCACCACTCAGGACCGTTTTAAACCATCTGTCATCCCTATCTCACTGTGTAATGGGGAGTAGCAGAAGACTTGGTCCATGTTAACTTAGCATGCCAGTTTAAGATGGTGGCTCGTACTAGAATAACTCCAATTGTTTGGACGTTTTCCTCATTTACTCCTACAGTACATTCACTCCTATATCAGACAGTCTATCTACTGTATGTCCAATAATGTCTCCACAGGTGGGAGAAAACATCTATTCTCAATAAAAACGGAAGTCTCAACGTCAGTCAATAAAGATGGAGCATCTACCCATCCTACAGAGAACGTCAGTTCTCTTACAGTAGACACCATCGATTAGGTGTCAGGTTTCCTCTCTGACTCTTGAATGGTGTTTCAAGGTGCGTGAGGTTTGACCTGCTGAGTATTCATGTTGACGTGCATGTTGAGCGCTATGACAGGTGAGATCACGGGCGCACTCCTCAAGCTTCTGCTCCGACATTTACTTCACTTTGTTAAATATAATGGATGCTGGGTGTGAAACGGTGCCTGCAGGCCACACGTCCCTCGCGTCATCCATAAATAACACACCTACGTGTACATATTAACACGGAGAAGGAGCAAAACAGAGGGGGAAGTGAAAGGAGTTAAATCAGCAGAAAAGTCGCCTTCAATTGTAATTTGAGCATCAGTCATCACAATGTCAAGTTCTGACATTCGACAGCCAAGAGGGCTAACTTTCTGCCGTACAGTCTGTCATAGTAGGTTTGCCTATCTGTCACCTAGTGGGGTTAACTGCCGCTCTAACCACTAGGCTACCTGCCGCCCCACTACGCTACCTGCCGCCCCACTAGGCTACCTGCCTCCCTACTAGGCTACCTGCCACCCCACTAGGCTACCTGCTTCCCCATTAGGCTACCTGCCACCCCACTAGGCTACCTGCTTCCCCACTAGGCTACCTGCCACCCCCTAGGCTACCTGCTTCCCCATTAGGCTACCTGCCGCCCCACTAGGCTACCTGCCGCCCCACTAGGCTACCTGCCGCCCCACTAGGCTACCTGCCGCCCCACTAGGCTACCTGCCGCCCCACTAGGCTACCTGGCACCCCACTAGGCTACCTGCCACCCCACTAGGCTACCTGCCGCCTCACTAGGCTACCTGCTTCCCCATTAGGCTACCTGCCACCCCACTAGGCTACCTGCTTCCCCATTAGGCTACCTGCCACCCCACTAGGCTACCTGCCGCCCCACTAGGCTACCTGCCGCCCCACTAGGCTACCTGCCGCCCCACTAGGCTACCTGGCACCCCACTAGGCTACCTGCCACCCCACTAGGCTACCTGCCGCCTCACTAGGCTACCTGCTTCCCCATTAGGCTACCTGCCACCCCACTAGGCTACCTGCTTCCCCATTAGGCTACCTGCCACCCCACTAGGCTACCTGCCGCCCCACTAGGCTACCTGCCACCCCACTAGGCTACCTGCCACCCCACTAGGCTACCTGCCACCCCACTAGGCTACCTGCCACCCCACTAGGCTACCTGCCACCCCACTAGGCTACCTGCTTCCCCATTAGGCTACCTGCCACCCCACTAGGCTACCTGCCACCCCACTAGGCTACCTGCCACCCCACTAGGCTACCTGCCACCCCACTAGGCTACCTGCTTCCCCATTAGGCTACCTGCCACCCCACTAGGCTACCTGCCGCCTCACTAGGCTACCTGCTTCCCCACTAGGCTACCTGCCGCCTCACTAGGCTACCTGCTTCCCCATTAGGCTACCTGCCACCCCACTAGGCTACCTGCCTCCCCATTAGGCTACCTGCCACCCCACTAGGCTACCTGCCGCCCCACTAGGCTACCTGCCACCCCACTAGGCTACCTGCCACCCCACTAGGCTACCTGCCACCCCACTAGGCTACCTGCTTCCCCATTAGGCTACCTGCCACCCCACTAGGCTACCTGCCGCCTCACTAGGCTACCTGCTTCCCCATTAGGCTACCTGCCACCCCACTAGGCTACCTGCCACCCCACTAGGCTACCTGCCGCCCCAGTAGGCTACCTGCCGCCCCAGTAGGCTACCTGCCGCCCCACTAGGCTACCTGCCGCCCCACTAGGCTACCTGCCACCCCACTAGGCTACCTGCCACCCCACTAGGCTACCTGCCACCCCACTAGGCTACCTGCCTCCCCATTAGGCTACCTGCTACCCCACTAGGCTACCTGCCGCCTCACTAGGCTACCTGCCGCCTCACTAGGCTACCTGCTTCCCCATTAGGCTACCTGCCGCCCCACTAGGCTACCTGCCGCCCCACTAGGCTACCTGCCGCCCCAGTAGGCTACCTGCCGCCCCAGTAGGCTACCTGCCGCCCCACTAGGCTACCTGCCGCCCCACTAGGCTACCTGCCACCCCATTAGGCTACCTGCCACCCCACTAGGCTACCTGCCGCCCCACTAGGCTACCTGCCTTCCCATTAGGCTACCTGTCGTTATGCAGCATGCAGAACTTAAAATATGCATTAAATACTAAAGAAATACATTGTTTAACATTGAAATGTCAGCATATAATATAATATAATAATATATATAATAATAAATGCCATTTAGCATTTAGCATTTAGCATATCAATTTATGTTGTCAATCAACTGCCCAGGTTATGTAGCATTTGAATTTCATGTACCATGGAGCATTTCAAATGTACCTGACTGCTCTTTGCACAAAGCTGTTTAACATTGAAGTCTCAGCGCTCTAGTGACCATCCTAAATCATTTGGTTTTCAAACTATCAAGAAAATGAATAAAGTGAATATAGTGACTATATTTACTATGTACTGTAAATATGTTTTTATCCATCAACAACCACACATAGCCCAACTGTACCACTAATCACGAGAGAGCATACTGCATACTCTTTTTGTCTCAGAGATACATATATGTTGCCCTCCGCAAGGCAATCAAACAAGCAAAACGTTAGTACAGAGACAAAGTGGAGTTATAATTCAACGGCTCAGACACGAGGCGTATGTGGCAGGGTCTACAGACAATCAGGGATTACAAAGGGAAAAGCAGCCACATTACGGACACCGACGTCCTGCTCCCAGAGAAGCTAAACACCTTCTTCACCCGCTTTGAGGATAACACAATGTCACCGACGAGGCCCGCTCCCAAGGACTGTGGGCTCTCGTTCTCCGTGGCCGACGTGAGTAAGACATTTAAGCATGTTAACCCTCGCAAGGCGGCATCCCTAGCTGCGTCCTCAGAGCATGCGCAGACCAGCTGGCTGGAGTGTTCACGGACATATTCAATCTCACCCTGTCCCAGTCTGCTGTCCTCACATGCTTCAAGATGTCCACCATTGTTCCCGTACCCAAGAAGACTCAGAGCTAAATATATGTTGAGATGTTTGCCGAGGCCACTGAGCTACAAGTACAGTGCATTCGGATAGTATTCAGACCCCTTGACTTTTTCCACATTCTGTTGTTACAGCCTTATTCTAAAATGTAGTAAATAAATAAAGATCCTCTGCAATCTCCACACAATACTCCGTAATGACAAAGTGAAAGCAAGTTTTTCAAAATCTTTGCAAATGTATTAAAAAATAAAAAACAGAAACCTTAAATACATACAGTTGAAGTTTACATACACCTTAGCCAAATACATTTAAATGATTTTTTTCCACAATTCCTGACATTTAATCCTAGTAAAAATTCCCTGTTTTAGGTCAGTTAGGATCACCACTTTATTTGAAGAATGTGAAATGTCGGAATAATAGTAGAGATAATTATTTATTTAATCTCATATTTCTTTCATCACATTCCCAGTGGGTCAGAGGTTTACATACACTCAATTAGTATTTGGTAGCAATGCCTTCAAATGGTTTGACTTGGGTTAAACGTTTCGGGGAGCCTTCCACAAGCTTCCCACAATAAGTTGGGTGAATTTTGTCCCATTCCTCCTGACAGAGCTGATGTAACCGAGTCAGGTTTGTAGGCCTCCTTACTCGCACACGCTTTTTCAGTTCTGCCCACAAATGTTCTATGAGATTGAGGTCAAGGCTTTGTGATGGCCACTCCTTGACTTTGTTGTCCTTAAGCCATTTTGCCACAACTTTGGAAGTATGCTTGGGGTCATTGTCCATTTGGCAGACCCATTTGCGACCAAGCTTTAACTTACTGACTGATGTCTGGAGATGTTGCTTCAATATACAGATGGTAGTGCGTACGGCCCAGTACATCACTGGAGCCAAGCTTCCTGCCATCTCTATATCAGGCGGTGTTAGAGGAAGGCTCTAAAAATGTTCAAAGACTCCAGCCACCCTAGTCATAGACTGTTCTCTCTGCTACCGCACAGCAAGCGGTACCGGAGCTCCAAGTCGAGGTCCAAAAGGCTTCTTAACAGCTTCTACCCCCAAGCCATAAGACTCCTGAACAGCTAATCAAATGGCTACCCAGACAACTCTTTTACGCTGCTGCTACTCTCTGGTTATTATCTATGCATAGTCACTTTAATAACTCTACCTAAATGTACATATTACCTGAATTACCTCAACTAACCGGTGCCTCCGCACATTGATTCTGTACCGGTACCCCCTGTATATAGCCTCCACATTGACTCTGTACCGGTACCCCCTGTATATAGCCTCCACATTGACTATGTACCGGTACCCCTGTATATAGCCTCCACATTGACTCTGTACCGGTACCCCCTGTATATAGCCTCCACATTGACTCTGTACCGGTACCCCCTGTATATAGCCTCCACATTGACTCTGTACCGGTACCCCTGTATATAGCCTCCACATTGACTCTGTACCGGTACCCCCTGAATATAGCCTCCACATTGACTCTGTACCGGTACCCCCTGTATATAGCCTCCACATTGACTCTGTACCGGTACCCCTGTATATAGCCTTCACATTGACTCTGTACCGGTACCCCTGTATATAGCCTCCACATTGACTATGTACCGGTACCCCTGTATATAGCCTCCACATTGACTCTGTACCGGTACCCCTGTTTATAGCCTCCACATTGACTCTGTACCGGTACCCCCTGTATATAGCCTCCACATTGACTCTGTACCGGTACCCCCTGTATATAGCCTCCACATTGACTCTGTACCGGTACCCCTGTATATAGCCTCCACATTGACTCTGTACCGGTACCCCTGTATACAGCCTCCACATTGACTCTGTACCGGTATCCCCTGTATACAGCCTCCACATTGACTCTGTACCGGTATCCCTGCATATAGCCTCCACATTGAATCTGTACCGGTACCCCCTGTATATAGCCTCCACATTGACTCTGTACCGGTACCCCTGTATATAGCCTCCACATTGACTCTGTACCGGTACCCCTGTATATAGCCTCCACATTGACTCTGTACCGGTACCCCCTGTATATAGCCTCCACATTGACTCTGTACCGGTACCCCCTGTATATAGCCTCCACATTGACTCTGTACCGGTACCCCTGTATATAGCCTCCACATTGACTCTGTACCGGTACCCCCTGTATATAGCCTCCACATTGACTCTGTACCGGTACCCCCTGTATATAGCCTCCACATTGACTCTGTACCGGTACCCCCTGTATATAGCCTCATTATTATTATTTTACTGATGCTGTTGAATTATTTGTCACTTTTATTTTCTATTTTTCACTTAACACTTATTTTTTATTAAAACTTTTTAAAGCATTGTTGGTTAAGGGTCTGTACATAAGCATTTCACTGTAAGGTACCTGTTGTATTTTGAGCATGTGACATTTGATTTGATTCAACAAAGTACTGAGTAAAGGTTCTGAATACTGATGTAAAAAAACAATCTAAAAACCTGTTTTTGCTTTGTCATTATGCGGTATTGGGTGTATGTAGATTGATCAGAAGAAAAAAAACGATTTAATCCCATTTTAGAATAAGGTTGCAACATAACAAAATGTAGAAAAAGTGAAGGGGTCTGAAAACTTTCCGAATGCACTGTATGTTGAGCTGTATGTATGAGATGTATGTATGAGATGTATGTTGAGATGTATGTATGAGGGTATGTATGAGATGTATGGTGAGATGTATGTATGAGATGTATGGTGAGATGTATGTATGAGATGTATGTTGAGATGTATGTATGAGATGTATGTATGAGATGTATGGTGAGATGTATGTATGAGATGTATGTTGAGATGTATGTATGAGATGTATGTTGAGATGTATGTTGAGATGTATGTATGAGATGTATGTTGAGATGTATGTTGAGATGTATGTATGAGATGTATGGTGAGATGTATGTATGAGATGTATGTATGAGATGTATGTTGAGATGTATGTATGAGATGTATGTATGAGATGTATGTTTGAGATGTATGTATGAGATGTATGTATGAGATGTATGTATGAGATGTATGTTGAGATGTATGTATGAGCTGTATGTATGAGATGTATGTATGAGATGTATGTATGAGATGTATGTATGAGCTGTATGTATGAGATGTACAGTGCCTTGCGAAAGTATTCGCCCCCCTTGAACTTTGCGACCTCAGGCTTCAAACATAAAGATATAAAACTGTATTTTTTTGTGAAGAATCAACAACAAGTGGGACACAATCATGAAGTGGAACGACATTTATTGGATATTTCAAACTTTTTTTACAAATCAAAAACTGAAAAATTGGGCGTGCAAAATTATTCAGCCCCCTTAAGTTAATACTTTGTAGCGCCACCTTTTGCTGCGATTACAGCTGTAAGTCGCTTGGGGTATGTCTCTATCAGTTTTGCACATCGAGAGACTGATATGTTTTCCCGTTCCTCCTTGCAAAACAGCTCGAGCTCAGTGAGGTTGGATGGAGAGCATTTGTGAACAGCAGTTTTCAGTTCTTTCCACATATTCTCGATTGGATTCAGGTCTGGACTTTGACTTGGCCATTCTAACACCTGGATATGTTTATTTTGAGCTGTATGTTGAGCTGTATGTATGAGATGTATGTATGAGATGTATGTATGAGATGTATGTATGAGATGTATGTATGAGATGTATGTATGAGATGTATGCCAAGGCCACTGAGACTCAGAGGTGCACTGAACATACACATAGTTATACAGACTGTTTCACTTCTGTTGAAGAGGGAACACAAGACCACATTGCCATGTCCCTTTTCAATAGCCTCGTGTTAATGCTGAAGGGATTTGGTACAAATGAGCAGCATTAATCAACATTGATCTGTAAATCATGAGGGACACATTGCGTCAGACAGATTTGTGCTTTATGGAGCTGACTCTGTATCATGTTGCCATGAAAGCATAAAGGGAAAAAGTAAACGAGACATGTCAATGAATCTTTTTTCCATTTTCATTGGACCCGAAGACTCAACTAGAGGTTCTGGACCATTTACCTTGTGGATTTGCTGTTTGGAAAGCTGTCTCTGACAGTACTATTCACAAGGGCCTGATTCCGACCCGAGTTAAGAGCTCCTAAATGGAACGTAAGTAAACATTTCTGCACTTTTCTCTCTACACGTATTCTGACTTTGAATTATGCATGATAATATCATGTTATTCACCTGCTATTTGTTCAGGGTGTAGATCAAAGAAATGAAGGAGGTGTGTCTACAGAAACTCCATATTATGACCTTGACTTCATAATTGCACCACCTTCATGCGTGAGGAAACCATGAACAAGGTCCGTTTTTTTATGACTCAAATACTTTCCCAACCCTAAACAATCCACAAGATCAGAGTATATTTATCTATCAAATGGTGCTGAAACAGAATATGTGTATATTTAGATGGCTTTCTTTCATTGATCCCTAATATTCTGAACCCGTTCTCCATTCCATTCCTTCTCCTAACGCGTTCCATTCATTCTCTTAAGGAATGGAAGGTGGTAGAGAAGGAATGGAACGTGGTAAGAGAAGAAATGGAACGTGGTAAGAGAAGGAATGGAACGTGGTAAGAGAAGAAATGGAACGTGGTAAGAGAAGGAATGGAACGTGGTAAGAGAAGGAATGGAACGTGGTAAGAGAAGGAATGGAACGTGGTAAGAGAAGGAATGGAACGTGGTAAGAGAAGGAATGGAACGTGGTAAGAGAAGGAATGGAACGTGGTAAGAGAAGGAATGGAACGTGGTAAGAGAAGGAATGGAACGTGGTAAGAGAAGGAATGGAACGTGGTAAGAGAAGGAATGGAACGTGGTAAGAGAAGGAATGGAACGTGGTAAGAGAAGGAATGGAACGTGGTAAGAGAAGGAATGGAACACGATACATTTTGGACAACAGAATTTATAGCAAAAACCATCTATGAGTTTTTAGAGGTGGCACCATGAGCCTCTTTCATAATCCCCTTGAATATTTGAATGGTTAAAACCTATTATGTAGAATAGGGCCTAAGTGAGAGATTAAATTCATGAGATGGTGATTAATTGACTGATTAGCTGAAGGCTGTGGATCATTAGCATGGTATAAAGAGGAATGTACCCACATATACATCACATCATCATTTAAATGACATGAATTATAAATGTCGTCAGAGATGGTTTCGCTAATGAATGGATTAGTGGCCTTACACCCGTGATAACATGAGCCCAGTAAATTGGACAACTTGGACCTCTTTGGGAATTAAAACTTTAGTCGTAAAATGGGGAATCGTGAGATGTCATCAATGGTTCAATGCTACGTAGCACGTGGTGAAGTGAAGACTGAAAGATGTGATTCATTTTGCCAGTAATGGATGATTGTTAATCCGTTCTGTCAGGTTTCCTGTGAAATCGCCTTAGTAAGCGGAAACCTGGAGTGAAGTGCGTTGCAGCGCTTTGCATATCAATTCTATTAGCACATCCGTAATGTGTAGCTCATCCTCTGTAGATCCACGTTGGGGTTTAGCATAGAGTTAGACTAAGTATAATGGACATTCCAGGACAATGATCCATTAAGTGGATTGGCAGTCATATTGGATGTACTATTTACAGTGTGTGGTTAATTAACCCTGGTCGCTTTAGGAATTGATATGCAATCAATTATCTCTCTGCTTATCACTTAACATCTCAGAATGACACGTTCTACATGCAACAACAACACTATGGACCATAATATCTACTCTACCTATTATATTTCTATGGCAGTCTTGCTGTCTTGTTGTTCTAGACGTCCAGGGTTCTATCCAGACTCTCCGTCAGTCCCAGCCATGAATCACACCAAGGACAGAGGTCGGGGAAGGCAGTGGCAGTAATGCACCAATTTGTTGCTTTGCCAACTGCTATAAAACCCCACAGCCTGGAGAAGGGAAGAGAGGACAGGTGTAACACCACGGCCTGGAGAAGGGAAGAGAGGACAGGTGTAACACCACGGCCTGGAGAAGGGAAGAGAGGACAGGTGTAACACAACGGCCTGGAGAAGGGAAGAGAGGACAGGTGTAACACCACAGCCTGGAGAAGGGAAGAGAGGACAGGTGTAACACCACGGCCTGGAGAAGGGAAGAGAGGACAGGTGTAACACCACAGCCTGGAGAAGGGAAGAGAGGACAGGTGTAACACCACGGCCTGGAGAAGGGAAGAGAGGACAGGTGTAACACCACGGCCTGGAGAAGGGAAGAGAGGACAGGTGTAACACCACGGCCTGGAGAAGGGAAGAGAGGACAGGTGTAACACCACAGCCTGGAGAAGGGAAGAGAGGACAGGTGTAACACCACAGCCTGGAGAAGGGAAGAGAGGACAGGTGTAACACCACGGCCTGGAGAAGGGAAGAGAGGACAGGTGTAACACCACAGCCTGGAGAAGGGAAGAGAGGACAGGTGTAACACCACAGCCTGGAGAAGGGAAGAGAGGACAGGTGTAACACCACGGCCTGGAGAAGGGAAGAGAGGACAGGTGTAACACCACGGCCTGGAGAAGGGAAGAGAGGACAGGTGTAACACCACAGCCTGGAGAAGGGAAGAGAGGACAGGTGAAAACCACAGCCTGGAGAAGGGAAGAGAGGACAGGTGTAACACCACAGCCTGGAGAAGGGAAGAGAGGACAGGTGTAACACCACAGCCTGGAGAAGGGAAGAGAGGACGGGTGTAACACCACAGCCTGGAGAAGGGAAGAGAGGACAGGTGTAACACCACAGCCTGGAGAAGGGAAGAGAGGACAGGTGTGCAAGGGGATAAGGGAAAAGATGGCACGAAAAGGTCACTCAGACATCTAAGAAGTAGCTATCTACGTTTAAGAAAACACAGAACTTCAGGGGACTTAGAAAAGGATTTACAGCTAGCCTATTTGAGGTGCTCTGACATTTTTATTTCAGGTTTCTGCTTTTATGTTGGATTAGTGTGCTCTCTCAGTTCCTACTTTTCAAATGACTGTTGGTTGTTTGACAGATATGTTAGCTTTGTGCCCAAGGGCATGGAAGTAATTAAAAACTAACTAGGAGTAGTTTCCATAGAAGTCCATGTTCTTTTGGAAAGTTTGTTTGGTGAGCTGTTGCCTTGAGATAGACGTATGTTTGTGGCAACAGCGCCTTGGAAACTCCATCCCTCATATAAAGAATTGGCCATCTGCCTCTTTACCTCCATGTCTTCCAAAACGGTTTACTCTTTTCTTGGAGTTGAGATGTTTACCCCTTTGGGAAGACACATTATATATTAAATGTAACTTTACCACAGTACATGGCTTGACTACACCCCTAAACCAGCTTCCTCCTCCCACTCAAAACACTTGAGGTGGATTAAATACAGCGTGTTCTCTTCTGTGTTTGATTTAATTCCGTGGTTTACTACTTTACTTCAATGTCAAATCCACTGCAGTGGGGGACAGCTTGGATCTGCTGTGACTGCGGAGTCCGTTTTGTCAGATATTTACGTCTGACTGTCTTCATTAGCCTCCAGAAGGAGATCCATATGTCGGTCTGGCTCTCCGCCATCGCTCTCCTTCCCAGCAGGTGCTTTCTGATTCTGACGTCCTTTTGTGTTTGGGGCTGAGCAGGACGCAACGCTCTGCCAGTTTTGCTGATAGGTGGCAGATTGCCTCAGACCCTCCCTGTAGAAGACAGAGGAACTCTACACACAGCACTCTCTCTCTCTACCCTGTTAACGTCCCATTGAATGGGGAGGAGGAGGCTGACAGGATGGTTATCGTTGGGCCATGTCTTTTTCACATCCACGTCCATCACTTCCCAATCACATGCCAGAACCCGAAACACATGCTGCTTACACTGATCACATGCAGCGCATGGTGTTTTAATTGCACAGTAAAGCATCCCAGTCCAACAGTCTGAGTAGCTAGGTATGTTATGCCAACCGCTGGGGCCAATCATAGCATGCCTGTATATCAGCCCTGGGTCCAAATCATATTTGAGTGTTTGATTGAGCATGTCTATAGTGCCAGATCAACATTGTTTCCTCGTCATTTCAATGAAAATCAGGTTGAACCAACGTGGAATAGACGTGAATTGATGTCTGTGCCCTGTGGGTTATGACTCTTCCATTGGTTCCATGGCATCGGGCAAGCTCAGTGTAGCGTGGCTATATTACATCACAGAGAACAATCTGCTGACTGTGATTAGCACGTGAGTCTTGTTCTGGAGGCAGCTCTGCAGAGTGGTCACAAGCTGGCACAGCCCCAAAGTAACAACGCTAATGCCTAACGCTAATGCCTAACGCTAATGCCTAACGCTAATGCCTAACGCTAATGCCTAACGCTAATGACTAACGCTAATGCCTGACGCTAACCTTAAATTAAGCACAATTTTTTTCTCATTAATATTATCGCTCAGTTCAGCCTCTAGGTCTAGACTCATGACTAAATGTCAACCTGCATGTGATTACCCCTAATAGATTACTGTATGTTTTTAATTGATTTAATCAATCTATTGATTTCATGTATGCAATTGGAAGGACTTGGTTTCCCTCATGGGGCTTGCTCCCAATGCATAATCATTCCAAATGTATAGTCATTTAACAGCTGGAGGTAAGTGTGGAAGTTGCCTGCTCTTTTGTTATCATTATTTCTGCCTTATTTTTGTTCAGTCGTTTTGTGAAAAAAATATTCAGAAGTCACTTTAGGCAATTTAATGAGAGGCTTGGGTGTTCCGCATGAAAACAACACGCTGTTCTGATGTTACGGCACATCTTAAAAGCCCATTCTTCTCTCGGTTGCCTTACATTATTAGCGTGGTATCGCCGTATAATTTGGCTATAATTGCTTGTGAGGTTGCGGTGGGGCAGAATACTGAGTAGGACAACCTTTGAGTAAAGAGGCTTGTAGTGTCTGTAGCTGTGTCTTATTTTACAGTTCATTACAGTCGATCACGGTCGATGCTCACTCTCTGCAGCACTCTGTCATATTGTATATTCTAAGAAGTTGAAGGTTTCAATGCACTCTCCTGTGATCAGGATTCCTGAGGCGTATTCAAGGGCTTACGCGTTTTTAACGATTTAAGATGATCCAAATCAAATATATTGAACATGACACTGGTTGGATGCACCGAAAAGACCCTTCCCTTACACTCTCCTAGGTTACATCATGTCTAAAGGCCCTCAGCAATCTCTCACTCTCACTAAGTCTCAAACGTAAAAGACAGGGTGCTTTTCAGCTTGACAGACATGTCTTTTTCTCCCTTTCCAACCTTCAAAGGGCTATAAATGAGAGAAACATCAATCGCGGTGCATTTTTTTATTCACAAAGCTAGGAACTCAAAGAGAACCATGCCAATGTGAGTCCTCATCAGCCCTCTGACATCACAATCCTCCTGATAGTATAATGCAGGGGAGGAACGAATACTACGCATTGGGGCCACGCTCCTCACACAAGGAAAGACACTGTCTTATAAAGTCCTTCAAGGGAGAGCAGAACGTCAGCATTGATATTCCACCTGTAAAGACAAGAGGGAACTTGCCCCAATCACGTGACGAAGGAGAGGTGTATACATACATTTAGGATTTTAATGTCTTTATTTGACCTTTATTTAACTAGGCAAGTCAGTTAAGAACAAATTCTTATTTCTTATTTACAGTGACAGCCAACCCCGACAAAACCCAGATGACGCTGGGCCAATTGTGCACCGCGCTACGGGACTTCCAATAACAGCCAGTTGTGATACAGCTTGGAATTGAACCAGGGTTTGTAGTGACACCTCTAGCACTGAGATGCAGTGCCTTAGATCTCTGCTCCACTCGGGAATTGGTTAGACGTATATTGTAGATATTCCTGTAACAGTCCCCATCTATCCTTCATGCCATGTACTAAAACAGCCTACCTTTTAAGTGGAATTCTCCCTCAGTGAGAGTTAGAATCATATTGATTTTTCCTGTGCAAAACATGGCATATTTCTCTAATGATGATTTGGTGCTCTGATTACCTCGGGCCAATAGGGATTTTTATCCACTGGTTATGCAGGGGAGATCCACTTAATCTTTGTGTCAATATATCTCCCTAACTTCCTATTTCGCTGTGCCTCTCTCTCTCTCTCTTACCCTTCTCTCTCTCTCTTTCTTCTCTCTCTCTCTCTTACCCTTCTCTCTCTCTCTCTCTTACCCTTCCGTCTCTCTCTCTCTTACCCTTCCCTCTCTCTCTCTCTCTTACCCTTCCCTCTCTCTCTCTCTCTACCCCTCTCTCTCTCTCTCTCTCTCTCTTACCCTTCTCTCTCTCTTACCCTTCTCTCTCTCTCTCTTCTCTCTTTCTTCTCTTTCTTCTCTCTCTCTCTCTCTTACCCTTCTCTCTCTCTCTCTTACCCTTCTCTCTCTCTCTCTTACCCTTCTCTCTCTCTCTCTCTCTCTCTCTTCTCTCTCTCTCTTACCCTTCTCTCTCTCTCTTCTTCTCTCTCTCTTACCCTTCTCTCTCTCTCTCTTACCCTTCTCTCTCTCTCTCTCTCTCCCCCTCTCTCTCTCTCTCTCCCCTCTCTCTCTCGCTCTCTCTCTCTTTCTTACCCTTCTCTCTCTCTCTTACCCTTCTCTCTCTCTCTCTCTCTACCCTTCTCTCTCTCTCTCTCTCTCTCTCTCTTACCCTTCTCTCTCTCTCTTTCTTCTCTCTCTCTCTCTCTCTCTTTCTTCTCTCTCTCTCTCTCTCTCTCTCTCTCTTCTCTTAACCTTCTCTCTCTCTCACCCTTCTCTCTCTCTCTTTCTCTTTCTCTCTCTCTTACCCTTCTCTCTCTCTCTCTTTCCCTTCCCTCTCTCTCTCTCTTACCCTTCTCTCTCTCTCTTACCCTTCTCTCTCTCTCTCTCCCCCTTCCCCCTCTCTCTCTCTTACCCTTCTCTCTCTCTCTTACCCTTCTCTCTCTCTCTCCCCCCCTCTCTCTTACCCTTCTCTCTCTCTTACCCTTCTCTCTCTCTTTCTTCTCTCTCTCTCAAATTCAAATTCAAATTCAAGCTGCTTTATATTATATAAAATATATTATATAATATTGCCAAAGCAACAATGTATACAATATACATTGTAACAAAATTATAAATGATAGCAAATAATAATATAAAATGGTAGTAAATAATAAATCAAAATTAAATACAAAAATAATAACAATAAAATGGTAACAGTCAATAGTAGAAATGTAATAAATATCAAATCAAATTATGGAAAATGAAACTATAACTAACTTATAACTAAATAACGGTCATCTTCTTCTTTATATCAATAATACAACTACAATCATCATTACTACGACTACTACTACCATCACTAAACTGTTATCACTACCATTACCAACCATATTTGGAATGATAAACATTAATAATTATAGTAATAACAATAATAAGTAAGTTACTGCTTACTATGCAGATGTTATTATTCAGTGTCCCTCAGGCTATGGCAGGAAAATACATATTTGGCTGCAAGAGGAGCCATTGCTCCTTCGCCCATGAGTATTCTTAGTTTTTCCTCTGGGTTCAATTTGTAAAAATTTGGAATATATGTAGTAATTTCTGTGAATAATGAATCTCTTTGTGAGGAATATTTATCACAGTAAAGGAGAAAGTGCATCTCTGTTTCTTCCTCCCCTGTCGTGCAGTGACCACATACACGCTCCTCTTTGGGTAGCCATGTCTTTTTATGTCTGCCGGTTTCTATTGCCAATCGGTGGTCACTCAGCCTGTACTGGGTAAGGATCTGTCTCTGCTTCGTATCTCTCTCTCTCTCTCTCTCTTACCCTTCTCTCTCTCTCTTACCCTTCTCTCTCTCTCTTACCCTTCTCTCTCTCTCTCTCTTACCCTTCTCTCTCTCTCTCTCTCGGTGCATGCTGGGTGTTTTTGGAGTTTGAGTGTTTGGTGTGGAAAGCTCTATCCTAACTAACTTTCTTGATTATATTCTTTTCTTTACATGTTATTTTCTATGGTGGAGGGTTAATGCAATATTTGTTTTTAGCGGTATCAAAAGTTTTTTTTTTCAAAGTTAGGGTGGAAGAGGACAGAGTAACGTTCCTGGGGGTTGCAAGGTCTAGTGTGCGCAATGGCTTCTCAGCCTAGCGCGCAGGAGACGCTGTCTATACAGCATGGGTTCAGGTGTGTTCCTGAGAACGGAGTTAAGGTGGAGGAGGTTCTGCTCGCGGTCGGTGAACAGGTAGGAGCTGAGTTTATACATCCTGCTTCTAGAATGAACAAAGCTGTGGTTGTGTTCATGAAAAGGGCTAATTTGGTCGGTAGGCTAATTGCTAGCGGAATATTTGTACGGAATGTGTTGGTGTCAATTTCACCTCTCTCTACCCCTTCAACAAGAGTTGTAGTGGCAAATTTGCCTCCGTTTATTACGGATGATCAAATTAGGAAAGAGCTGAGTCGTTTTGGTAAGTTTGCTAGCGGTTTCCGTGTACTGTCAGCAGGTTTTCAGGCAGATGCCGTTAAGCACGTTGTTTCATTCAGGAGGCAAGTGTTTATGTTTCTGAACAATAATGAGCAACAGCTAAATGTGCATTTTAAAGTGAGGCATGGGGAGGGGCTCTATGCAGGTTTTGCCAGCACAGATAGTCTACGGTGTTTTGAATGTGGGGATTTGGGGCACAAGAGCTTTGCGTGCCCACATAAAGGCCATAGACAAGGGGAGGGTACGAGCGCAAGGGGGAAATCGAGGTCAAAATGCAGGGGGTAAGGAGATGCAGACAGCAGAGGCTGGGCCTAGTCAGTCTAGAGATGGTGGTGTAGATGAGGCTGGGTCTAGTCAGGCTAGAGATGGTGGAGAAGCAGAGGCTGGGTCTAGTCAGGCTAGAGATGGTAGGGTAGTAGAGGCTGGGTCTAGTCAGGCTAGAGATGGTGGAGAAGCAGAGGCTGGGTCTAGTCAGGCTAGAGATGGTGGGGTAGCTGAGGCTGGGCCTAGACATGCTTATGGAGGGTGGTATAGCTGAGGCTGGCCCTAGTCATGCTATGGAGGGTGTTGTAGCTGAGCTGCTATGGAGGCTGGCCTTAGTCATGCTATGGAGGGTGTGGTGCAGATGCTATGGAGGGTGGTGCAGATGATACTGCGTCTAGTCAGGTTATTCTAGTGGATGAGGAGAGTATAGTGGGGAAGTGTAAGAGATTAGGGGGAGGAGGAGGGTGTCAAGAGGAAAAGAAAAAGGGTGTGGACAAAGGCACCATGGAAATGTTGCCTGTTGCTGTGGGTGAGGCCCTAACCAGAGAGAAGGGGCAGGTGGTCAGGGTGGGAGATAGAGAAGAGGAGGAAAGTGAGTCTGAGGAAGAGGATGAGGAGGTATTTTTTTCAGACTCCTCTTCAATTGGCCCGGAGCTGACAGCCAGTCAACCAGAGGGGTCTAAGTACACGTTGAGAGAACTGACAAGGTTCCTGAATGAGACTAAGGGGAAAAAAGTTAATCTTGAGGCTTTTTGTTCCTGATCCTAGAAAGTTTGTAAGATCAGTACAACATGCTATGAGAAATGAGGGGCATGGTGTCCTCTCACCCAGGAAACGGTTTAGGTTGAGGAAGTGGGTCACAACAGTGCGTAAAGGTTTACCTTCAGACACTGTTTAAATGTTTAATTTCTTACTGACACTGGGGCTTTTTGAGCTTTGCTATTGGTCTATTTCTCTGCTGGCTTTTCTCCCACTTCTTATGGAGACTCTTCGGGTAGGCTCTCTCAATATAAATGGCGCCAGAGATGCGGGAAAGAGGAGTGTGTTGAGTGAATATGTGAAACAAAAAAAAGTACAGGTGTTGTTTCTGCAGGAGACGCATAGTGATGTGGTGAATGAAGTTGATTGGGGGCTCTGGTGGAAAGGGGCAAGTGTGTTGAGCCATGGGATAGATCTTAGTGCAGGGGTGGCAGTCCTTTTTGCACCGGGTCTGGCTGTAAAAATTTGCTCCTCAAAGGAGGTGTGTAGGGGTAGGTTGCTTGTTGTTAAAGCAGAAATTAACAACATGTGTTTTGTCTTTATAAATGTGTATGCGCCTAACACAGGGAGAGAAAGAGGGGTTCTATTTGGGAGTCTTAGACAGGAACTCTCACAAGTAGCGCCTGAGGAGACGCTGGTGATCGGAGGTGACTGGAACTGTACAATGGATTTTACAAAAGACAGAAATGGGGAAGAGCCTCATTCAGTGTCAGTGGGAGTGTTAAGGGACATCTTTAATCAGTTTGACCTAGTGGATGTTTGGAGAACTAAACATCCAAACACAAGACAGTATACGTGGGTGAAGGTTTTTGGGGCTAGGGTGAGTACAGCTCGACTTGATCGTTTTTACATGTCCAGGAATCAGAGCAATAGGCTGCTGGGTGCTACCATTCTCCCAGTGGGGTTTTCGGATCACCACATAACCATGGCTCGGCTGTCTATTTCACCAGGGCCCCGGCAGGCATCTTATTGGAAGTTCAATGTAAAGCTCTTACAAGATGCCACTTTTTGCTCAGGTTTCCAGACTTTTTGGGAAAGATGGAGGCAGCGAAGAGAGGAGTATGAGTCTCTGAGTCAGTGGTGGGATGTGGGGAAAGTGCAAATTCGGCTTTTCTGTCAACAGTACACAGCTCTCTCATCCTCAGAGGCTAGGAGAGTATTGGGGGAACTAGAGCGGTGTATTAGTGAGATGGAGGTAAAGATGGTGGGGCAAGGCAATGTAGGCCTCCAGGCTAACTGAGCCGAATTACGTAGGGACCTGGGCAGTTTTTTCCAGGTTAAAGCAAAGGGAGCACTTGTAAGAGCTAGGTTCTCCATGCTCAAGGAGATGGATGCTCCCAGCTCCTTCTTCTTTGGTTTGGAAAGACAGAGCAGTGAAGCCAAGGGTATGCATTGTCTACGGCTGTCTGATGGGCGGGTGACCTCTGTGGTGGGGGAGATGCGGGAGCGGACTGTGGAGTTTTATACTGAGTTGTATAGGGCAGAAATGTGTGATCCTATGTGTGCTCAGGTCTTGTTCGCAGGACTCCCTAAGCTCTCTCGGACACAGAGGGATGAAATGGACATTCCTCTGTTGTCACATGAACTGGCAGAGGCAGTAACCCAGATGTCCCCCGGTCGTGCACCCGGGGTTGATGGACTTCCAGTGGAATTTTACAAAAAATTCTGGGGAACAATTGGACAGGATTTCTTTTGCGTGTTGCGAGAATGCGTCGGGGTAGGAGAGTTGCTGATGAGCTGCCGTCGGGCGGCTCTGACTCTCCTGCCCAAAAAAGGGGACTTGTGTGAACTTAAGAACTGGAGGCCTGTGGCATTACTCTGTGCGGACTACAAGATTTTTGCCACGGTCCTCTCTAACAGACTGAAGTCCCATCTGGACTCTATAATACACAAGGACCAGACATATTGTGTACCGGGACGCTCAATCACGGACAACTTGTTCTTGATTAGGGACATGTTGGACTTGTCAAGAGGTTCTAATGTGAACTTTGGACTGGTCTCTTTAGATCAAGAGAAGGCTTTTGATAGAGTGGATCATGCATTAGACAAGGATGCCCTCTATCTGGGCAGCTGTACACACTAGCCATTGAGCCTTTTTTAGGACTGCTACCCAGGAGACTGCAGGGAGTGTGCTGGACAGGCATGGATGTGGTGACAGGAATTGCAGTCTCAGCATATGCAGATGATGTTTCTGTGATGGTCAGGGATGGGCAAGATATGCAGGAACTAGAGACCAGTCTGAAGGTGTACGAGGGAGCTTCATCAGCTAAGGTAAACTGGGGAAAGAGCAAAGC